>NC_058082.1:6456265-6756265 GCF_014858855.1 Bufo gargarizans
CAGGCTCATAGAATTCAGATGTACTGCTCCAGCTGAATCCGGAGTGCGATATATTGAACAGGGGGGGGCCCATTTATATGGATACACCTTAATAAAATGGAATGGCGGTGATATTAGCTTCCTGTTTGTGGCACATTAGTATATGTGAGGGGGGGAAACTTTTCAAGATGGGTGGTGACCATGGCGGCCATTTTGAATCCAACTTTTGTTTTTTTCAATAGGAAGAGGGTCATGTGACACATCAAACTTATTGGGAATTTCACAAGAAAAACAATGGTGTTAACGTAACTTTATTCTTTCATGAGTTATTTACAAGTTTGTGACCACTTATAAAATGTGTTCAATGTGCTGCCCATTGTTTGGATGTCAATGCAGCCCTCTTCTCCCACTCTTCACACACTGATAGCAACACCGCAGGAGAAATGCTAGCACAGGCTTCCAGTATCCGTAGTTTCAGGTGCTGCACATCTCCTATCTTCACAGCATAGACAATTGCCTTCAGGTGACCCCAAAGATAAAAGTCTAAGGGGGTCAAATCGGGAGACCTTGGGGGCCATTCAACTGGCCCACGAAGACCAATCCACTTTCCAGGAAACTGTTCATCTAGGAATGCTCGGACCTGACACCCATAATGTGGTGGTGCACCATCTTGCTGGAGAAACTCAGGGAACGTGCCAGCTTCAGTGCATAAAGAGACACATCATCATGTAGCAATTTCGCATATCCAGTGGCCTTGAGGTTTCCATTGATGAAGAATGGCCCCACTATCTTTGTACCCCATATACCACACCATACCATCAGTCTTGGAGGGATCTATCCAATGTGGGTTAGTGTCAGACCAATAGCAGTGGTTTCGTTTGTTAACTTCACCATTCGCATAAAAGTTTGCCTCATCACTGAACAAAATCTTCTGCGTAAACTGAGGGTCCTGTTCCAATTTTTGTTTTGCCCATTCTGCAAATTCAGTGCGCCAATCTGGGTCATCCTCGTTGCGATGCTGCAGTAGCTGGAGTTTGTAAGGGGGCCATTTGTGAGTAGCTAATATCCGCCGAAGGGATGTCCGACTAATGCCCCTCTCCAGTGACATGCGGCGCGTGCTGCGCTGTGGGCTCTTGCTGAATGAAGCTAGGACAGCCACTGATGTGTCTTCATTAGAGACACATTTCATGCGTCCACATTTTGGCAAATCCAACACTGAACCAGTTTCACGAAACTTAGCAAGCAGTTTGCTAACTGTAGCATGGGAGATGGGTGGTCTCGTAGGGTGTCTTGCATTGAAATCTGCTGCAATGACCCGGTTACTGCGTTCACTAGACATCAACACAATTTCTATCAGCTCCTCACGTGTTAACCTCGGCGACATGTCAATGGCTGTAAACAAAGAGAAACTTGTAAATAACTCATGAAAGAATAAAGTTACGTTAAATCCAAGCACACCATTGTTTTTCGTGTGAAATTCCCAATAAGTTTGATGTGTCACATGACCTTCCTATTGAAAAAAATGTCCGACTTCAAAATGGTCACCACCCATCTTGAAAAGTTTCCCCCCTCACATATACTAATGCGCCACAAACAGGAAGTTAATATCACCAACTATTCCCATTTTATTAAGGTGTATCCATATAAATGGCCCACCCTGTATATATGCAGGACCGATATAGAGTGTAATATATTATATATCTCCGGAACCAATACCCCGCACTGCCGCAGCGCTCATCTACCACAGCGATCCCCTATACTGGATATCCTGACACTGCATAGCATACTGAGCATATCATGTCTGGCTTTTTGTATAGCACTGTAGATAGATCGATAGATATACAGAGATATAGATAGATGAAAAATATGGGGGCACTGCTATGGACGATGTCATGTAGAATATGGGGACACTGTGCAGTGGACGATATTATGTACAATATGGGGAGAGGTGGAAGGATGGCGAAAGGTGTCGTACCAGTAATAGAAGGGCAGAGACTTATGGATCTAGGGAAGATCTGTGCCTGGGGGATCCTGCAGAAAAGGTGGCAGAAGAGTGGGTCGGAGATAGAGGGATACTGGGAGGAGCAGTAGATAAAACTCTAGGATCAGCTATCAGAATGCCACAGTGTTTACTGCCTGTCCTACTATACTATAGCTCCATGCGCCATCTGCTGGTGGTAAAACCACATTGCACCCTAGCAATTCTTTTACCACGATCTATTACCTAAGGGAATATGATACCGCAACGCGCTCACCTGATGTCCCTGTGAGCGGTAGCGATGCTACATCTGTAATGTGTTAGTTGGCTAAGATCATAAATGGTTTATCTGAGGAACTCATAGATCACTTGTTGATGACCATGTCATTGTGGTGATTGCAAGTCAAACTGTGACAAACATAAACCAGTCATTTGCAAGACTTTGTCTTCCAATAAAAATCAGCGCCTGATTCTCAATTAGAGGAGTCAACTGCAGTGAATTATAGTTTTCTTGTATCTGGACAAGGTGCAGGACATCTTCAGCCATTTGCTGTTTGTATTGTTCCCAGAGCTCCTGAGGTTTGGAAGGATGGCAGCATGTGAGAATGAGCAAACAGCTCTCTGATTCTGACAGGTGATTTGCTTATCGCTGCCTCCTGAAGGCAATCATGCCATTGTTGGTCATTATCAAGTCGGCCTGGTCTCTAACATGCTTCTTTGTGAGTGACATAGTCTACCGTTGACCGCCAGGAGTGGACCTCGAACAACATGAAGCAACAGATGAAGATAAAAGCATTCTTCAGTTAGGATGATCAGTGTAGACTCTGCCAAGCGCAGTAGTAACAACAACATCTTGACCTGGAATGCGAGCGCTTTGTTCGCGGGATTGCTATGTCTTTTCAGTAGTCCACGTGTAGTAAGCAGGAACCTCAGCATAAAGCAGAGTCCTCGCAAATTCTTCTCTCTGACACGGTTCAGAAAATGCGGTCAGAGTTGTTCTAGGTGACACTGAGCTCTTTGAGGAGCATTGTCAGTAGTACAATACACTCTCTGGCCAGAGAGATGCTGAACCATCGGATGTCTCTTATGAATGGGAAATCCGAGAATTAGCCAGACAGATTCGCTGATACTCATGTAGCCGCCATGTTGATACTGTTGAACTTCATTAGCAATGGTTTCATCATTTGTAAATCGATTGATCAGAACCTTTCTAAATGTATTTGCAGATGTACTTTATCGCTGAGACGGAACTGCAGAACTCCACATTAATGTGAGCAGGACATACCTTGCCCAAAAGTGGTGAATATGGGACAATGAACCTGTTGTCAATTTCAACACTGGCCATGAGCATAACCTGATGACCATCTTCAGTCAGCACTTTGACCCTTTTGATGAATGAGAAGCCACCTTCGCCAGGCTTTCTACGCCGGTACAATGGGTATCCATCACCATCGGTCTGCGCTTCAGATAAAAGCTGCCTGGATATCTCTTTTTGCATTGACCCTGCTCCACACAGCCTGGATTTGGGCAACCTGCTCCTCAGGGGCCATGAATCGTGCTTGGTGATCGTCTGGAAGACTACAGGATCCACTACATTGCTAGGAATTTCAGCACTAATTATTAAATCAATCTGGTTTGGCTGAATCTTTTCCTTAAGCCACAATAACATGTGAGATTGTGGCAATCCTCGCTTTTGCCATTCTATTGTGTAACACCAACACTGGGGTTCTCCACAAATACAACCCTTGGTGAGGAAATCCATTAGCTTGTTCACTTTTAGCTGAAAGACTCGTGCAACCCAGTAATGTCGCACAATGTTGGCCTGGCTAGGGAATTGCATGGTCTTAATTTCTGGCCAATCTGGATTGCATGTGAAGGTAATGAAGAGGTTTGGCCGACCATATTTACGGACATATGTCATGCAATCTTGGACATACTCATGCATCTGCCTCGGACTGCCAATAAAGCAAGAAGGCAGAATGACCTGTCGTCCAACAATGTCAGGTCTCCTGTCAGTACGAATTGCATCCTAGAGGTTGATATATTCATGTTGCATGCAGTTGTGAATGATGTGTTGCAATATCAGGTAGCCTTTCGGATTCAACCTTGGCATAAACATCGACCAACAGTTGGTGAGTCAAGTCACCAAAGACCAGTAGCCAGTTTGTAAAGCCAGGATCACTGCTGCGAATAATAATCATGGAGGCATAAAAGTCCATGCACGATACAGTCTTATCCTGTGATGGTGACCCATTTATTATCTGAAGAATGTAAAAGTGATAGCCATCCTGGCCATTCCAGAAAACCAATGGATACTGTCTGGCATCATAGGATCTCTGAAATTCATGTATCCTTTGTAACACATTGTCTCTCTTGTGTAGGATAATATCCCGCCTATCAGAATGGTCCGTAATCATGATATTTGATAGTTGATAGTAGGTGCATTGAATGTTCCAGGATGTTGGCTTCGTCAACTTGAATAACCAATTTGTATGCGGGTGATGGCATTCTTTCAATGGCAGCCTTAAACAATCGTACATACGGATTGTGCTGGTGCATCATATGGACTATATGTGGCTTAGTAAGGGGATTGTTTCTGTGACAGGTATTTACTTCTGCAGAGCTGTCACCCATGAAAAAAACCTGAAGACATAAAGGCAATGCTTCGAAATTGTCTTCATTATATGGTGGCAAAAGGGATCCAATTGTGTGATAGACTTGCCCCTGGATCTTGAAGGTGGGCATGTATCCCTGCTCCAGCACACGTCTTCCACATCCAAAGGAGGTCATTTGGAAGGCATTGTTGTATAAACAGATAGGTTTGAGAAACTCGGCAGAGTGAGGGGAGGAACTATCAAGCAAAGTTATAAGTTCTTCTGGTGGATCAGGTAAATCGGGTATTCTGACCCTTCCTCCAGAGCAGCACATTCCTGGTGTGCAGCACTATGAAGGGCTTTTTGAGCTGTGGCATTAGAAGAATTTTGATATCTCTGACTGTTAGTCTAACCAGACGTCTGTTACTCTGTAATTCCTCTAGCGCCGTTCTATGCAAACAGTAGGCTTAAAGAGCACAACAAATGCTTCAAATATCTTCTTTATTAACTTAAACTTTTCTTCATATATAACACTGCCGCCTCCGCAGCAGATAGTCCATGTACATAACACGTTTTGAAAAGATTTCACAAAATGGCGGTATGCATAAGATGGTGGTTCAACTGTTCAGTCTTGTCATTCAACATAAAATGGTGGATATATTGCTCTCTCCAGTATCTGTACTCTCACTTTAAGTAATTTAAGCACTTTATGATCTCTCTGAGAGGTATATCTGAGATTTAGCCAATAGTTCTGCTTGCAGTATGCAGTTAGCAGTGACTATTTGCAGATCGGTTGAGTATGATCTGGTATGGTTGTATGCAATTTGGATTGCAATATGGAATCTGAATGCTTGCAATTGTATGCTTGCAATTATGTAGCTTGCAATTTGGTGGAACTGTAAGTAAACACATATATAACTGGTTCAG
The DNA here is from genome assembly GCF_014858855.1 of Bufo gargarizans. Taxonomy (NCBI): domain Eukaryota; kingdom Metazoa; phylum Chordata; class Amphibia; order Anura; family Bufonidae; genus Bufo; species Bufo gargarizans. The sequence goes on from NC_058082.1 coordinate 6,461,744, forward strand.
TATACAGTTCTAATCACTATACTAACAGTAGGAACATTATATAACTGTTTAAAATACCTATTTTGGCCTCTCTACTTCCATAAAAACACATCTCTCAGTGGAATGATTGTCTCTTCAGCTCCTGTCTCTGGTGAATAATGATTCTAGCAGCAGAAGCTGGGGGAATTCCCAGACAGGCTGTGTGTGAGGCTGGCTGTGATTGGTGAAAACTCTTGCTGTGTGAGAAACTGGCTTTGATTGGTCTAGACTTCTGCCCAGCAACAACAGATTAACACTATGCTTTCTGTTGTTTCTGCTGTGTCACTGAGCTTACCTTACACAATATATAACAGTTATATGACATCCAAAACAAGATGTCACAGTAAATAACTCTGCTTTTGTCTTTAACACATGAACATAGGAACTGTATTGAGGCTATTGGCAGGTCTAGCTGAATACACATATAAGCTATACTAGCAACCTAGGACAGGTCTGAGCTGGCCTGCTACACCTGGTGCTTCACCTTTGTACTTAAATGAACTGCAGTGTTTGCATTGATTATTCATTTGGCTAATCTAAAGCAACCCAGCATGATCATATTGGGATTGGGAATTATAATGGAAAGCAGCATAACACATATCAGCCCAGGCAGTAGCTTGTCGATTAGAATATCGCACATGGTCATCCGGAAGACAGGCTTGGTTCTGCTGGGGCCTTTCAGCAGCTCTCTGTTGTCTATGACATGCCTTGTCAGATTGGAGACGGGCTTGGGTCTGCTGAGAGTTTTTATTAGCTCGAGCAGCAGCCATGCGTTTTGCTGCAGGAGTCTTGCTTCCAACTGCAGTTTTTCTTTTTGGAGGCATGAGTAGTTTAGTTTCAATTGATAAGAATGCTGACATCCAGTGTAGGTGCAGTCTATTTATGGCTGTGTTGTTATGAAAACCTGGTAAATTAAATGTAACTTATTGGCTGAAACACGTCATATGACTAAATATTTAAGGACCTGCGACCTGCTGAAACCTGTGATCAGTTGTTATAGCAACCTGGAGGCCCCTTTAATAACTGACCTCCACAGTGCCTGCCCCTTTAATAACAGTGACCTCCACAGCGCCTGCCCCTTTAACAGTAACCTCCACAGCGCCTGCCCCTTTAACAGTGACCTCCACAGTGCCCGCTCCATTAATAAGTGACCTCCACAGCACCCTCCCCTTTAAAAACAGTGAACCCCATAGCAACCGCCCCTTTAACAGTAACCTTCAATGTGCCCGCTTTTTTAACAGTGACCTCCACAGTGTCTGTCCCTTTAATAACAGTGACCTCCACAGTGCCCGCCTCTTTATTAAGAGTGACCTCCACAGTGCCTGCCACTTTAATAACAGTGACCTCCACAGTGCCCACCCCTTTAATAACAGTGACCTATACAGTGCCCGCTTTTTTAATAACAGTGACCTCCACAGCACCTGCCATTTTAATAACAGTGACCTCCACAGCACCTGCCCCTTTAACAGTGACCTTCACAGAGCCCGCCTCTTTAATAACAGTAACCTACACAGTGCACACCCCTTTAATAACAGTGACCACCACAGTACCCACCCCTTTAATAACAGTGTCCTTTAACAGTGCCCGCCCCTTTAACAGTGACCTCCACAGTGCTCAGCCCTTTTAACCTGTTACGGACACAGGGCGTACCTGTACGCCCTGATGTCCAGGTACTTAAGGACACAGGGAATACAGGTACGTCCTGTGTATTTCCGATCACCGCTGCGCGGCAGGCGGTGATCGGAACAGAGTGCTGCTGAAATCATTCAGCAGGCACTCTGGGACAATGTCGAGGCGGGTCCTGTGACCCCCCCGTATCGGTGATTGCAGCAAACCGCAGGTCAATTCAGACCTGTGGTTTGCTGTGTTTCCGGGTTATTCGGGTCCCTGGTGACCCGATAACCCGGAATAGGATGGTGATCAGTGGTGTGATAATATACCACTAATCACCATCCTGCGATCCTGAGAGGTGATGGTGACATCACCTCTCAGGATCGCTTGCTATTGGCTGCAGGGCGGGTGGGGGGATTGACTTCCTGCAGCTCTGCTGTCCTCCTCCTTTCTGCCCCCAGCACCCACACTGAGCCACCATAGTGCCATCTGGCACTAAAAAGGTACATAGGGATGGGTTAAGGAGAGCTTAGATAGGTAGTGATAGTCAGGGAAAGTTTAGGGGGGAAAAACTGTTTTATTTTTGTGTCACCCTGATCGGGTGACTGGGGTCCACAGCACACTCAGCTGTGTGACCCTAGACCCCCCCAGGGGTGCTACAGCTTGGCCCCCTGCCCGCCCCCACCCCCTCCACACATTTTTTGGGGGTACAAGCACTTTATTTTTTTTGTGCGTGCGCTGACTGTGGCTGGCACTCTTAGCGTCCGGCCACTGTTAGCGCATCTCCCACCTCACCGCTGATCAGCGAGTTTGAATCTTTTTTTTTATTTCGTTCTTTTTTTTTGTTAGGTTTAGGGTAAGTACACGAACACCCGTGCACCCACACACACGCACACTAAATAAAGTTTTCCACACATGCACACACACTCCCCTATGGCTCGCCAGACGTTCTCAGCCGAGGAGGCATACGCCCTACTTGCCTCCGACTCCGAGAGCCCCAGTGAGGACGAGGATGACCCCACTTTCTTCTTGTCATCCGCGTGACGCCGCCAGGCGGAGCCAGGGGACCCTCATGCTAGGGACCCTGTGGCCCACACTAGTATGAGCAGCCCTGGGGCTCGTACTAGTTTTCCGGCCCACCAGATAAGTCCACCTGAGCCCCCTACCGGTGAACTTGTCTGGTGTACCCCAGAGGATTTTGAGCCTGTGATTACTGACTTTGTTGGCCAACTAGGAATCCAGATTCCCACAGTGGGCTTCACTGAATATGGCTATTTTAGTTATTTTTTCAGTGACCACTTTGTGAATCTGATGGTGGAGCAAACAAACTTGTTTGCCCAACAGTTCATTACTCAACACCCGGGCTCCTTTTTAGCTAGGTCTGGTTGCTGGACTCTGGTCAGTGCAGCCGAGATGAGGAAGTTTTGGGGGCTCGTGCTGCACATGGGCCTAGTCAAAAAACCCAGTGTCAGGTATTACTGGAGTGGGGACATCCTCTACCAGACTCCACTGTACTGTATGGCCATGACATGTTACCATTTTGAGGCCATCCGGAAATGCCTGCATTATGCAGATAATGCAGCATGTCCACCCCAAGGTGATCCTGCCTATGACCGCCTGTATAAAATCAGGCCGGTCATCGATCACTTGGATGCCTATGTACCTGGAAGGGAGGTTGCTGTTAATGAGTCTCTCATTGCTTTCAAGGGGAGACTTATTTTCCACCAGTATGCTCCCTCTAAGCGGGCGAGGTATGACGTGAAGCTGTACAAACTTTGTGAGAGTACCTCAGGGTACACTTACAAGTTTCGTGTGTACGAGGGGCGAGATTCCCGTATTGAACCCCCAGAATGTCCCCCCACTCTGGGTGTTAGCGATAAACTTGTGTGGGACCTTATGCACCCACTGCTAGATAAGGGTTACCACCTGTACGTGGATAACTTTTATACTAGTATCCCCTTGTTCCAGTCCCTTGCCGCTAGATCCACGTCCGCTTGTGGGACCGTGCGGAAAAATCAACGCAGTCTCCCTACCCACCCCCTCCAGGAACGTATCCCCAGGGGTGAGACCCGTGCCCTTACCAGTGGAAACCTGTTGCTGGTCAGATATAAGGACAAGAGGGATGTCATTGTACTGTCCAGAATTCACGGAAACGGCATCACCCCTGTCCCTGTGCGAGGTACCGCGGCAACGGTCCTCAAGCCCGATTGTATCGGCAACTACAGTCGGTATATGGGAGGAGTTGATCTCTCTGATCAAGTCCTCAAGCCATATAATGCCATGCGCAAAACCGGGCATGGTACAAAAAAGTTGCGGTCTACTTGGTGCAGGTTGCCATGTACAACTCTTTTGTGCTGTCCCGAAGCGCTGGCAGCACAGGGACATTCCTTCAGTTCTATGAGGCAGTCCTCAAGGCCCTGATCTTTTCAGACCGGGAAAGAGCAGGCCGGAGTACCTCGGGAACTGGAGGCGCCCGGATCGTCCCTGGCCATCACTTTCCAGGTGTGGTCCCCCATACTGGAAAGAAGGGACGCACCAAAAAAAGTGCAGAGTGTGTCACAGGAGGGGGAAACGGAAGGACACTACCACTCAGTGTGACACGTTCCCCAATCATCCGGGCCTCGGCATTGACGGTTGCTTCAGGGAGTACCACACTTCCATGGAGTACTACATTTATAATCCCCTTCCCCAATTTTAAATTCTATTTAGCCACTGACAATTGCCCAGAACAAAAAAAAATATGGTTCTCAGACTTGAGACACTAAAACAAATTATTTTTTTCAAAAAATGATATTATTTTGTAAAACTAAAGTAAATAAAAAAGTATACATATTTGGTATCGCCGCGTCCCTAAGAATCTGCTCTATAAAATACCCCATGACCTAACCCCTCAGATGAACACAATCCAAAAAATAAAAACTGTGTAAAAAAGGCAATTTTTTGGTCACCTTACATCACAAAAAGTGTAATAGCAAGCGATCAAAAAGTCATATGCCCCACAAAATAGTGCCAATAAAGCCATACTCCCATCCCGATCCCGCAAAAGATGAGCCCCTACCTAAGACAATCGGCTAAAAAAAAAAAAAAAAAAAACTGACTCTCAGACTATGGTGATACTAAAATGTTTTTTTTTTCTTTGTTGAAAAAAGGATATTATAGTGTAAAACCTAAATAAATAAAAAAAGTTGACATATTAGGTATTGCCGCGTCCATAAGAATCTGCTCTATAAAAATACCCCATGACCTATCCCCTCAAATGAATACAGTCAAAAAAATAAAATAAAAACGGTGCCAAAACAGCTAATTTTTTACAAATTTTCCATTTTAATCCATTTTTTTCCAGTAACAAAGCAAGGGTTAACAGCCAAACAAAACTCTATATTTATTGCCCTGATTCTGTAGTTTATAGAAAAACCCCATATGTGGTCGTTAACTGCTGTATGACCAAACGGCCGGGCACAGAAGGAAAGGAACGTCATATGGTTTCTGGAAGGCAGATTTTGCTGGACTGGTTTATTTATACCATGTTCCATTTGAAGCCCCCCTGATGCACCCCTAGAGTAAAAACTCCATAAATGTGACCCCATCTAAAAAAACTACACCCTCTAGGTATTCAAATCTGATTTTACAAACTTTGTTAACCCTTTAGGTGTTCCACAAGAGTTATTGGCAAATGGAGATGAAATTTCAGAATTTCAATTTTTTGTAATCTTGCCTCACAGAAAATTTAATATAGAGCAACAAAAATCATATTTACCCTAAAAATAGTCCCAACAAAACTGCCACCTTATCCCGTAGTTTCCAAAATGGGGTCACTTTTATGGAGTTTCTACTCTAGGGGTGCATCAGGGGGGCTTCAAATGGGATATGGAGTAAATAAACCAGTCCAGCAAAATCTGCCTTCCAAAAACCACATGGCATTCCTTTTCTTCTACGCCCTGCCATGTGCCCGTACAGTAGTTTACGACCACATATGGGGTGTTTCTATAAACTACAGAATCAGGGCAATAAATATTGAGTTTTGTTTGGCTGTTAACCCTTGCTTTGTTACTTGAAAAAATTGATTAAAATTGAATATTTGCCCAAAAAAATCAAAATTCTGAAATTTCATCTCCATTTGCCAATAACTCTTGTGGAACACCTAAAGGGTTGACAAAGTTTGTAAAATCAGTTTTGAATACCTTGAGGGGTGTAGTTTCTAGAATGGGGTCATTTTTGGGTGGTTTTTATTATGTAAGCCTCACAAAGTGACTTCAGACCTGAACTGGTCCTTAAAAAGTGGGTTTTGGAAAATTTCTGAAAAATTTCAAGATTTGCTTCTAAACTTCTAAGCCTTGTAACATCCCCAAAAAATAAAATGCATTCACAAAATTATCCAAACATAAAAGTAGACATATGGGGAATGTAAAGTAATAAAAAAAATTTGAGGTATTACTATGTATTATAGAAGTAGAGAAATCAAATTTTGGAAACTTGCAAATTTTTCAATTTTTTTTGTAAATTTGGTATTTTTTATCAATAGAAATGATATTTTTTTACTCCATTTTACCAGTGTCATGAAGTACAATATGTGACGAAAAAACAATCTCAGAATGGCCTGGATAAGTCAAAGCGTTTTAAAGTTATTCACACATAAAGTGACACTGGTCAGATTTGTAAAAAATGGCCTGGTCCTTAAGGTGAAAATGAGCCCGGTCCATAAGGGGCTAATAACAAGGACCTCCACAGTGCCCGCCCCTTTAATAACAGTGACCTCCACAATGCCCGCCCCTTTAAAAACAGTGACCTCCACAGCGCCCACCCCTTTAATAACAAGGACCTCCACAGTGCCCACCCCTTTAATAACAGTGACCTCCACAATGCCCACCCCTTTAATAACAGTGACCTCCACAGCGCCCACCCCTTTAATAACAGTGACCTCCACAATGCCCACCCCTTTAATAACAGTGACCTCCACAGCGCCCACCCCTTTAATAACAGTGACCTCCACAATGCCCACCCCTTTAATAACAGTGACCTCCACAGCGCCCACCCCTTTAATAACAGTGACCTCCACAGTGCCCGCCCCTTTAATAACAGTGACCTCCACAGTGCCCACCCCTTTAATAACAGTGACCTCCACAGTGCCCACCCCTTTAACAATGACCTACACAGTACCTGCCCCTTTAACATTGACCACTCCTTTAACAGTGACCTTCATAATGACGGCCCCTTTAACAGTGACTTCCACAGTGCCCACCCCTTTAACAGTGACCTCTGCAGTGCCTGTCCCTTTAACAGTGAACTCCACAGTGCCCGTCTGTTTAATAGTGGCCCCTGCCCCCCATGCATGTAGCAGTGTAGTTGTGCCGTCATACATCATATGACTGAATATTTGAGCTGCTAAAAGCTGTGATCAGTTATTATGGCGACCTGGAGTAGGAGCTTCGAGCTTTAATTGGCTAATAAGGGACCTGTGACTGTGTAAATGGCAGTTCGGATTGTAGTGAAAGGCTTGCTGGCTTCTATTGGCTAATGCAGGTGATTAATTCGGAATATCTCAGGAACGGTACGTCTAAAACCTTCCTGGACACCTGATGCACCTGTGTGCCAAATTTGGTGAAGATCGGTCCAGTCGTTTGGTTGCGAATAAAGAACAGACAGACAGACGTCTAGACAGACAGAAACTCCTTTTTATATATATAAGAGACGAGCAGAAGGACCCGGCTTCACACGGGTAGATTTCATTTTTTGTTTGTGTTAAAGTAAAGCTTTTACTACAAAATAAAAGTAATTGTACTCGTAAAGATTATATATTTATTTAATCTTACAGGAAACAAATGAAACATTTCAACAATGCTCATAAGTGTGTAACATTGAAAAACAAAAAGCAGAAAACATTCTAATGTAGTAGAAATCTAAGGCCTCTTTCACACTTGCGTTGTCCGGATCCGGTGTGTACTCCACTTGCCGGAATTACACGCCGGATCCGGAAAAACGCAAGTGTACTGAAAGCATTTGAAGACGGATCCGTCTTCAAAATGCGTTCAGTGTTACTATGGCAGCCAGGACGCTATTAAAGTCCTGGTTGCCATAGTAGTAGTGGGAGCGGGGGAGCGGTATACTTACAGTCCGTGCGGCTCCCGGGGCGCTCCAGAATGACGTCAGAGCGCTCCATGCGATCACGTCATCCATGCGCTTGGGGCGCCCTGACGTCACTCTGGAACGCCCCGGGAGCCGCACGGACGGTAAGTATACTGCTCCCCCACTCCCCACTACACTTTACCATGGCTGCCAGGACTTTAGCGTCCCGGCAGCCATGGTAACCATTGAGAAAAAGCTAAACGTCGCATCCGGCAATGCGCCGAAACGACGTTTAGCTTAAGGCCGGATCCGGATCAATGCCTTTCAATGGGCATTCATTCCGGATCCGGCCTTGCGGCAAGTGTTCCGGATTTTTGGCCGGAGCAAAAAGCGTAGCATGCTGCGGTATTTTCTCCGGCCAAAAAACGTTCCGTTCCGAAATGGAAGACATCCTGATGCATCCTGAAGGACGGACTGTCCATTCAGCATGCATTAGGATAATCCTGATCAGTATTCTTCCGGCATAGAGCCCCGACGACGGAACTCTATGCTGGAAGAAAAGAACGCAGATGTGAAAGAGCCCTAAGGCAGCACTCTTGGATGAACTACATTTGCTTTCTTGTTCTCCGGTGCAAGTATGTAAAGGTTTCTACCTGAGCCGACTCTAGAGCAGGCAACATATACAGGTCCTTCTAAAAAAAATTGCATATTGTGATAAAGTTCATTATTTTCTGTAATGTGCTGATAAACATTAGACTTTCATATATTTTAGATTCATTACACACAACTGAAGTAGTTCAAGCCTTTTATTGTTTTAATATTGATGATTTTGGCTACAGCTCATGAAAACCCCAAATTCCTATCTAAAAAAATTAGCATATTTCATCCGACCAATAAAAGAAAAGTGTTTTTAATACAAAAAAAGTCAACCTTCAAATAATGATGTTCAGTTCTGCACTCAATACTTGGTCGGGAATCCTTTTGCAGAAATGACTGCTTCAATGCGGCGTGGCATGGAGGCAATCAGCCTGTGGCACTGCTGAGGTGTTATGGAGGCCCAGGAGGCTTCACTGCGGCGTGGCATGGAGGCCACCAGCCTGTGGCACTGCTGAGGTGTTATGGAGGCCCAGGATGCTTCAATGCGGCGTGGCATGGAGGCAATCAGCCTGTAGCACTGCGGAGGTGTTATGGAGGCCCAGGAGGCTTCAATGCAGCGTGGCATGTCCTTCAGACATGTCTTTCTGTGTCTTACCCTCTTGCTTGAGGGTGTCAATGATGGCCTTCTGGACAGCAGTCAGGTCGGCAGTCTTACCCATGATTGCCGTTTGGAGTAATGAACCAGGCTGGAAGTTTGTAAAAGCCTCAGGAATCTTTTGCAGGTGTTTAGAGTTAATTAGTTGATTCAGATGATTAGGTTAATAGCTCGTTTAGAGAACCTTTTCATGATATGCTAATTTTTTTAGATAGGAATTTTGGGTTTTCATGAGCTGTAGCCAAAATCATCAATATTAAAACAATAAAAGGCTTGAACTACTTCAGTTGTGTGTAATGAATCTAAAATATATGAAAGTCTAATGTTTATCAGCACATTACAGAAAATAATGAACTTTATCACAATATGCTAATTTTTTTAGAAGGACCTGTAGTTGTCCATGAGAGAAGCACGGTAGTTCCCAGTTGACACCAGCAATTTTCAGGGACTGACCTTGTGCCTTGTTAATTGTCATTGCAAAAGAAAGTCGAACAGGAAACTGTAGTCTCTTAAAATGCAATGATGAATGCTTGTCATCAGGGTCGGCGCCACCCATAAGCAAAGTACCGCTGCTGTGCTTCCTCCCTGGTCAAATCAAGTGGCAACTTAAAAGTGGAGTGTGCAGTCCTGCCACCATTCCGTAAAGTGGCAGCTATGCCAGATGAAGCAGTTGCAAGAGCAATGTCACCAGCACTTCCTACTTTGGCAAGAAGCAGATTAATGAGAAACATTTTTCCTGTTCCTCCAGGAAGTAGATGCCTCCGGTGTTCCTTTGAATATCTTGAAGAGTTTCATAAACGTTCTTTTGTTCTGGCACATTGTCAAGCGTGGGCTCATTTGTAGCATCATATTGTGTTAGTTGGCTAAGATCATAAATGGTTTATCTGAGGAACTCATAGATCACTTGTTGATGACCATGTCATTGTGACGATTGCAAGTCAAACTGTGACAAACATAAACCAGTCATTTGCAAGACTTTGTCTTCCAATAAAATCAGTGTCTGATTCTCAATTAGAGGAGTCAACTGCAGTGATGTATAATTTTCTTGTATCTGGGCAAGGTGCAGGAGACATCTTCAGCCATTTGCTGTTTGTATTGTTCCCAGAGCTCCTGAGGTTTGGAAGGATGGCAGCATGTGAGAATGAGCAAACAGCTCTCTGATTCTGACAGGTGATTTGCTTATCGCTGCCTCCTGAAGGCAATCATGCCATTGTTGGTCATTATCAAGTCGGCCTGGTCTCTAACATGCTTCTTTGTATGAGTGACATAGTCTACCGTTGACCGCCAGGAGTGGACCTCGAACAACATGAAGCAACAGATGAAGATAAAAGCATTCTTCACGGTTAGGATGAACAGTGTAGACTCTGCCAAGCGCAGTAGTAACAACAACATCTTGACCTGGAATGCGAGTGCCTTGTTCGCGGGATTGCTATGTCTTTTCAGTAGTCCACGTGTAGTAAGCAAGAACCTCAACATAAAGCAGAGTCCTCGCAAATTCTTCTCTCTGACACGGTTCAAAAAATAAAAAAGAGAAGAAAAAGGAATCAGGAGGCCGCACCTCGTGTGTGTGGCGGTATGACAGTTTTACGGCACTATATACAAGAGACGCTTACCATTTATTGTTGTGTGAAGCCACAACAGCTGTGTGACGCCTATGCTGGTATTCTCCCGTCCAGCAGGCGGGGTCCTGTACTGCTGCCAAGGTTCCTTTTCTCTGCCCCAGATGCGGCAAGAGAGATAAAGTTTTGGAGAAAGAAAATAGTGATTTTTCAGAACCTTTTTTAGCGGCGCTGAAAACAGGAGGCAATGTTCTGCGTAATTTTGTATAAAAGAAAGTCGATTTTTATTCTTTAGTCGACGCATTTCAAGGGCGCACGGCCCCCTTCATCAGGACAATAATGGCATGATTGTTGTATGTTCGCTGATTACTATCTATATGGTTTGTGTATTTGCAGATTAGAGCGGAGATGTGTTTATATGTTTAAGTATTGACCATCTTTATATGTCGGGAAGGGGACTTGTTCGGGCAGTCCTATCCTTATACTCACGATCTCCTGAGCTACTGACAGCAGGGTAAGGCCCCTTTCACACGAGCGAGTTTTCCGCGCGGATGCGTTGCAGGAGGTGAACGCATTGTATCCGCACGGAATCCTGACCCATTCATTTCTATGGGGCTGTTCACATGAGCGGTGATTTTCACGCATCACTTGGGCGTTGCGTGAAAATCGCAGCAAGCTCCTCTTTGTGCGTTTTTCACGTAATGCAAGCTCCATAGAAATGAATGGGGTTGCGTGAAAATCGCAAGCATCCGCAAGCAAGGGCGGATGCGGTGCGATTTTCACGCATGGTTGCTAGGAGACGATCGGGATGGAGCCCCAATCATTATTATTTTCCCTTATAACATGGTTATAGGGGAAAATAATAGCATTCTGAATACAGAGTGCATAGTAAAACAGCGCTGGAGGGGTTAAAAAATAAATAAAAAATCATTTAACTCACCTTAATCCACTAGATCGCGGCCCGGCATCTGCTTCTGTCCCCTTTACTGAATAGGACCTGTGGTGAGCATTAATTATAGGTCAAGGACCTTTGATGACGTCACTCCGGTCATCACATGGTACGTCACATGATCTTTTACCAAGGTGTCACCTCCCGCAGGGTGCAAACTAAAATCTGCAGGTGGGATCCAAAGGGAATCGCATTATCAGCAGTACTCAAATCTGGCACTGACCTGCAGATCGCAGCGTAGGGTATGGACGCGATAATATTTTATGCTCCTGTCGGTTGGTTCAGGCTTTTTGGGGCAGGGGTTGCCGGCGGATCGCACAGTTCCCCGTAGCAGAGCGCCAGCCCGGATCTTCTAGTGGGCTCCTGAGGAGATGGTATCAGAGGGATCCAGAGGGGATGGAGTCATCACCAGCGCTCAGGTCTGATGATGACCAGCAGCGGGAATGTAAACTGTCACTGCACGTAGTGTCGATGGCCTAACGCTATTATATTGCTACTGGCAGCACGAAGGTTCATCCTGCAGGTCTGTTTACACATAGTAACTTTACAAAGTGTTTATATGTTTTGACGTTAGGTCGGGGTCACTATTGGTTACATTTTTGGACCCACCTGTTTTGTTGTATATTTTCACTGGATGCAAGGGCTGGTTTTATCTGTATGCTCGATCAGTATTGTTTGGGAACTTGTTGTTTTGGATATACATTATACTTGCATTAGCATAGCATAAAATATTATCGCGTCCATACCCTGCGCTGCGATCTGCAGTACACACCCCCCGCTGCCGGTCAGTGCCAGATTTGAGTACTGCTGATAATGCGATTCCCTTTGGATCCCACCTGCAGATTTCAGTTTGCACCCTGCGGGAGGTGACAGCGCCACCTACGTCTGACCTCTCTGCTTTACCCTGCTGTCAGTAGCTCAATAAAAATACAGCAGGAGATTGTGGGTATAAGGATAGGACTGCCCGAACAAGTCCCCTTCCCGACATATAAAGATGGTCAATACTTAAACATATAAACACATCTCCGCTCTAATCTGCAAGTGCACAAACCATATAGATAGTAATCAGCGAACATACAACAATTACCTTCTACCTCCGATGTCGGTCAGGCGGGCATCACTAGCAACGGCACACATACTAGCTCTGCGCCCACAAACCACTGGCCTGCGCGCCAAAATACTGTTTAAAAGACGATCCTTTGACACTATTCTGTATATGCCATTATCGTCCTGATGAAGGGGGCTGTGCGCCCTTGAAACGCGTTGACTAAAGAATAAAAATCTACTTTCTTTTATACAAAATTACGCGGAACATTGCCTCCTGTTTTCAGCGCCGCTAAAAAAGGTTCAGAAAAATTACTATTTTCAAAAAATTTTCTTCAAAAAAATGCGGTCAGAGTTGTTCTAGGTGACACTGAGCTCTTTGAGGAGCATTGTCAGCAGTAAAATACACTCTCTGGCCAGAGATGCTGAACCATCGGATGTCTCTTATGAATGGGAAATCCGAGAATTAGCCAGACAGATTCGCTGATACTCATGTAGCCACCATGTTGATGCTGTTGAACTTCATAGGCCACGGTTTCATCATTTGTAATAGCAGAAATCGATTGGTCAGAACCTTTCTAAATGTATTTGCAGATGTACTTTATCGCTGAGACAGAACTGCAGAACTCCACATTAATGTGAGCAAGACAAACCTTGGATTTATATTAACATTACTGGGTAGCTTATTTAAGTTAAGACTTAACATTTAATATGATATTTGAAATAAAATAATAGGCCCTTAAGTATTTGAACACAAAATTATTGTAACCACTGGTCACACTAGTCTCCTAATAGATGGCGGAGGTGGGAGTGGACCGTATATAGGGATAGCAATATGTTGACAGACAGGATGAGGGGTATTTAGATGGAGAGATACAATACTGGGACGAAACCCTAATATGTCCCTTCAGTCTATTAAATTAAACCTGGCTGATGCTCTAACCCTAATGTCACCCTCCCTAAATGTGGACTGCCCAGCTTTGCCCAAAAGACAGAATAACGGTCATATTGATGAACGGCCAAATTGGGTTACAAAGGGGACATAAGAACTGGTTTAATATGTGCAGTGAGTATGGTCCAATATGGATCTCCTAAAAATATAGGGCAACCTTGACACGATACTCAATTTAAATCACGCACGTATTAATCAATATAGGTAAATATATCTGAGTATATTCGTTCTCGTCCTTTTAAACAAAGTGGCGTGTGCTGGACGGTATAAATACACACAAACATATACACCCTAAAGAGTGTTTTTGAAGTGTCCCGACGCGTTTCCTCAGTGATGTCAGATTCATCAGGGGACAAAAAAGAAAAAACAAAAAACATCAAATTGCAGGAGTTCCTTTTTGTTTAAGGTCTATATCTCCAGTCACAGGGGTGGAGTCACGAGGCTTATATTGCAGTGTGAAAAGGCAGATCAAAAAGAGCATGGTATTGGCTCTAGATAGCATTAAGAGATTCACTTAATATTCTAATCACACAGTATGGGATGATGTCAAGTTAAACAATTATTTCCGTGCACATGTATCCATGTCTCACAATCCGGACCAATACCCGGAGAAAAGTCCCATACACTATATGCCCTCGTGAAACTCCAGTCCAGCGGCAATAGTGTTTCAACCAAGATTTAGGTCACAAGATGTATCACAAAAACTTTGTAGCAGATCTCCCAGTGCTAGTATTAGCACTAGAGGTTAACAAGGTCTCTACAATGTTATAGATTAGATAGTGCTGGATCCCTTTAGTGTACAGGTACCCCAGCACTGGTAAACTTATCTGTCCAGTCCTGAATGTCGACTGATTCCAGACAACGATGGGCGAGGGTGTTCCCCGGCGTCCCGCGTGTGGCAGTGGCAATAACGCCATATTCGCGGGTCATTTAAATAGCCGCGTGGTACCGCCCCCATCGCACACCCACTCACCGTCACGCAGCGTCATCATCGCGTCACGTGTCAGCTGTCTCGAGCTTTCGTCACGTGACCGATCTTCTTCCTGAGACGCAACATGCAGACGCTTGTTTATCATTGCCAGGAGACCCTCGGAGCCTACGGTCCTCACAAAAGAGCCGTAGTCCGAGAGAGTTTGATCCACCCAGCAAGCGGCCGCGTCCACCTGGTATGTGTCAACGGCCAAGCGTTCTCTACTGCGCATTAATGAGACGGATGGCTAGTAGTGCAGAGTAAAGGCAATGGGCAAATTTGCAAATCCTCTGCTAATACTAGTTCAACAAATGAACCAGTGGTCTGCATGGTTCTGCAGTTATCCCACTGGAGAGTTGGAGTTTATAAGACGGTTTCCTAAATATAACTGATCTCCATACACAACGGCTCAAATCAGCCTTTAAAATCATGCTCTTTATCAAGTGGCATTTTACAGAAATATAGTTTGGGGCAATAAAGTGTTTTGCTCCATAACACTGTAAATATTTTGTCCAGGGTGGTGACTGGGATCGGTCCCCAATTGTGGGGGGAAAAAAAGAATTTCTCAGGAGGCACTTTAGGACTCTATGTAGCAGCTAAATGACAATTGCTCATTTAGACCTGTAGGGGTCACAGTTTGGAGATGGAAGATCCACCATGTCTCTCTTTGCAAAATTCTCCGATCCCAGTCACCTCCCCTTTTTGGCCTTGCAATGGCCTCAATTCCCATAAATTTCAAGTCCGACGCATCTCCCCCGTGCACCGAGTTGACATGTTTTGCCAGGGGAGTGTCCCTGTCATTCCTAACGTCACCAAGGTGCTCACCCACCCTTCGTCGTAGTTCGCGGGTCGTTTTCCCTATATACTCTAAACCGCATATACAGTGGGCCCTGTATATAACTCCCTTCGTGCGGCAGTTGATGAACTGTTTAATTTGGTAGGTTTTACCCGTGACGTTGGCACAGAAAGACCGTCCCTGTGTAATGTGTCGACATGCCACACAGCCACTACACCGAAAACAACCGATTGGGCGTTGGAGCCATGACCCTTTTTGGTCGCGGGTCTCAACGTAGTGGCTGTGTACCAGGCGGTCTCTTAGGCTCAGACCCCTACGATAAGTGATCTGTACTCTTTCAGGCACCGCCCCCTTGATGTCCGGGTCCAGGAGAAATACTTAAGGGCCTATTATTTTATTTCAAAATATCATATTAAATGTTAAGTCTTAACTTAAATAAGCTACCCAGTAATGTTAATATAAATTCTTGGATCTCAAGTTTCATCTCAAGGAGCGAAAACATCGCCAGTTTAATAGAGACCTGCAGGATTTTCGGGAGAACCGTGTATATTCTACACTAGATCGCAATAAACCACAGATAAAACGCCCGGAAACGGACATCTCGTCCAGTGACACTGAGGCTTCAGAGAGTGAAAGAGAAGCCGGACAGACCTTCAGAGGAAGGGGTAGGGGCCAAAGAAGATCACAAAACTCTAGGGGCAAGGGAGAGAGAAATAACCAAAGGGGTAGACAGGAGAGAGGAGGGTCAGATTTTTTAGATATACCATACCCCCTACGCAATCGGTTTCAAAAATCACCACCCCAGACCAACAGACCGACGGGCAACGTAACCAAATAATTAATCTCTCGACCCAACAACTCCTAGATACAGAAATGGGCCTGTTAAGTAAAGGCATGTCTTTTGTCCCTACCTCTAGTTTTAACCTCTTCAACTGGACTCGGGACATCCACCTCTTTGCTAGGAAACTTAGGTGGAGGAAACACTTTGCGCTGGTCGCAAAGCGAGAAAGCAAAGAGATGGGTGTCCCTCTAGATATCCTCCAAGATGTCCGCCTACTATACAGCCTGAGCGACAGCACACCACAGGAAGGTAGGGGCCCCTTTACATCGCTCAAAAATAAGAGCGTTAAAATGCCTCCGATGGGGGACCCCACCTGTATAGATGTGTTTGTCAATCAGGTTTGTCGGGACCTATCTAGCCTCACCTCTCATCATGGGGGCTTCAATTGTAGTAAAAATGAATATAAAGCATTGCTAGAACTAGAGAAAAAACACAATCTAACAATCAAACCCTCGGATAAAGGGGGGAATATAGTTTTGATGGAAACTATCGACTACAAAAATATGTGCCAGACTTTGCTTAACGATGAAGACACTTATGAGAGGTTGAGTGGAGACCCTACAGTGAAGTATCAGAGGGATCTCATTGAAATATTGCGACAAGCTAAGACGGAAAACCTTATTTCAGGGGAGGAGTTTGACTATCTATACAAAAAGCACCCTACTATAGCTACCTTCTATAGCTTACCTAAAGTCCACAAGGGTGGCTCCCCTGTAAAAGGATGCCCGATCGTTTCGGGTGTTAATAGCTTGACCCAAAACCTGGGTATCTATCTGGACCAAGTTTTAGCGCCCTTTGTTAAAACACTGCCCTCATACCTGAGGGATACTAGCGACCTCCTTGGCCGTTTGGAGGGGATCACGTTGGAGGAGGGTGCCTCCTTGGCATCAATTGATGTGGAGGCCCTCTACTCCTCCATACCCCACGACTTGGGTATGAGGGCAGTGGAATCATTCCTCTCGACTAGAGGACAACAGTTCTAGCCCCATAATGCCTTTACCTTGCAGTTACTTAACTTTGTCCTCACAAGGAATTATTTCCTGTTTGACGGGGTCCTCTACCACCAGCTCAGGGGCACAGCGATGGGGAGTTCTTGTGCCCCGTCGTATGCTAACTTGTTCCTGGGCTGGTGGGAGAGGACACTGGTCTTCAGCGATGTACCCAGTAGACATGTCCCATGCATTGTTACATGGGCTAGATTTATTGACGATGTCTTTGTGGTGTGGAAGGGTGAAGAAAAAGATTTTTATGACTTCGTTAAGGAATTGAATATCAATAGCATCAATATGAGATTTACCTCAGTTTTTGAAAACAACCACTTGCCCTTCCTTGATATTCTAATCACAAGGGGTAAGAACGACGAGATACAAACGGACATTTTCAGGAAGCCCACTTCCACGAATGCACTTCTACACTGGACAAGCCACCATCCTTTTCCCCTAAAAAGGGGTATCCCAGTGGGGCAGTACTTGCGAATTAGGAGGAACTGCTCCAGCTGGGAGGCCTTTAAACAACAGGCAGATGACCTGAGAGGTTGCTTTCGGGAAAGGGGCTATCCTGATACAGTCTTGAAGTCGGCCTTTAGGAGGGCTTGTGAAAGCAAGAGGGATGAGCTACTCTATCCTAAACCTAAAAAAACTGAGGGTGGTCAGATACGCCTTATAGGCACATTTGATGACGCCTCGGAAGAAGTCAAACAGATCCTTAAAAAACACTGGGATGTCCTTCTCCTGGACCCGGACATCAAGGGGGCGGTGCCTGAAAGAGTACAGATCACTTATCGTAGGGGTCTGAGCCTAAGAGACCGCCTGGTACACAGCCACTACGTTGAGACCCGCGACCAAAAAGGGTCATGGCTCCAACGCCCAATCGGTTGTTTTCGGTGTATTGGCTGTGTGGCATGTCGACACATTACACAGGGACGGTCTTTCTGTGCCAACGTCACGGGTAAAACCTACCAAATTAAACAGTTCATCAACTGCCGCACGAAGGGAGTTATATACAGGGCCCACTGTATATGCGGTTTAGAGTATATAGGGAAAACGACCCGCGAACTACGACGAAGGGTGGGTGAGCACCTTGGTGACGTTAGGAATGACAGGGACACTCCCCTGGCAAAACATGTCAACTCGGTGCACGGGGGAGATGCGTCGGACTTGAAATTTATGGGAATTGAGGCCATTGCAAGGCCAAAAAGGGGAGGTGACTGGGATCGGAGAATTTTGCAAAGAGAGACATGGTGGATCTTCCATCTCCAAACTGTGACCCCTACAGGTCTAAATGAGCAATTGTCATTTAGCTGCTACATAGAGTCCTAAAGTGCCTCCTGAGAAATTCTTTTTTTCCCCCCACAATTGGGGACCGATCCCAGTCACCACCCTGGACAAAATATTTACAGTGTTATGGAGCAAAACACTTTATTGCCCCAAACTATATTTCTGTAAAATGCCACTTGATAAAGAGCATGATTTTAAAGGCTGATTTGAGCCGTTGTGTATGGAGATCAGTTATATTTAGGAAACCGTCTTATAAACTCCAACTCTCCAGTGGGATAACTGCAGAACCATGCAGACCACTGGTTCATTTGTTGAACTAGTATTAGCAGAGGATTTGCAAATTTGCCCATTGCCTTTACTCTGCACTACTAGCCATCCGTCTCATTAATGCGCAGTAGAGAACGCTTGGCCGTTGACACATACCAGGTGGACGCGGCCGCTTGCTGGGTGGATCAAACTCTCTCGGACTACGGCTCTTTTGTGAGGACCGTAGGCTCCGAGGGTCTCCTGGCAACGATAAACAAGCCTCTGCATGTTGCGTCTCAGGAAGAAGATCGGTCACGTGACGAAAGCTCGAGACAGCTGACACGTGACGCGATGATGACGCTGCGTGACGGTGAGTGGGTGTGCGATGGGGGCGGTACCACGCGGCTATTTAAATGACCCGCGAATATGGCGCTATTGCCACTGCCACACGCGGGACGCCGGGGAACACCCTCGCCCATCGTTGTCTGGAATCAGTCGACATTCAGGACTGGACAGATAAGTTTACCAGTGCTGGGGTACCTGTACACTAAAGGGATCCAGCACTATCTAATTTATAACATTGTAGAGACCTTGTTAACCTCTAGTGTTAATACTAGCACTGGGAGATCTGCTACAAAGTTTTTGTGATACATCTTGTGACCTAAATCTTGGTTGAAACACTATTGCCGCTGGACTGGAGTTTCACGAGGGCATATAGTGTATGGGACTTTTCTCCGGGTATTGGTCCGGATTGTGAGATATGGATACATGTGCACGGAAATAATTGTTTAACTTGACATCATCCCATACTGTGTGATTAGAATATTAAGTGAATCTCTTAATGCTATTAGAGCCAATACCATGCTCTTTTTGATCTGCCTTTTCACACTGCAATATAAGCCTCGTGACTCCACCCCTGTGACTGGAGATATAGACCTTAAACAAAAAGGAACTCCTGCAATTTGATGTTTTTTGTTTTTTCTTTTTTGTCCCCTGATGAATCTGACATCACTGAGGAAACGCGTCGGGACACTTCAAAAACACTCTTTAGGGTGTATATATTTGTGTATATTTATACCGTCCAGCACACGCCACTTTGTTTAAAAGGACGAGAACGAATATACTCAGATATATTTACCTATATTGATTAATACGTGCGTGATTTAAATTGAGTATCGTGTCAAGGTTGCCCTATATTTTTAGGAGATCCATATTGGACCATACTCACTGCACATATTAAACCAGTTCTTATGTCCCCTTTGTAACCCAATTTGGCCGTTCATCAATATGACCGTTATTCTGTCTTTTGGGCAAAGCTGGGCAGTCCACATTTAGGGAGGGTGACATTAGGGTTAGAGCATCAGCCAGGTTTAATTTAATAGACTGAAGGGACATATTAGGGTTTCGTCCCAGTATTGTATCTCTCCATCTAAATACCCCTCATCCTGTCTGTCAACATATTGCTATCCCTATATACGGTCCACTCCCACCTCCGCCATCTATTAGGAGATCAGTGTGACCAGTGGTTACAATAATTTTGTGTTCAAATACTTAAGGGCCTATTATTTTATTTCAAATATCATATTAAATGTTAAGTCTTAACTTAAATAAGCTACCCACTAATGTTAATATAAATTCTTGGATCTAAAGGGTCTAGCATTTCAGACAATATCATAGTGTGACCGACTATACGGTTGTGTTATTACAGGACATACCTTGCCCAAAAGTGGTGAATATGGGACAATGAACCTGTTGTCAATTTCAACACTGGCCATGAGCATAACCTGATGACCATCTTCAGTCAGCACTTTGACCCTTTTGATGAATGAGAAGCCACCTTCGCCAGGCTTTCTACGCCGGTACAATGGGCATCCATCACCATCGGTCTGCGCTTCAGATAAAAGCTGCCTTGGATATCTCTTTTTGCATTGACCCTGCTCCACACAGCCTGGATTTGGGCAACCTGCTCCACAGGGGCCATGAATCGTGTGCTTGGTGATCGTCTGGAAGACTACAGGATCCACTACATTGCTAGGAATTTCAGCACTAATTATTGAATCAATCTGGTTTGGCTGAATCTTTTCCTTAAGCCACAATAACATGTGAGATTGTGGCAATCCTCGCTTTTGCCATTCTATTGTGTAACACCAACACTGGGGTTCTCCACAAATACAACCCCTGGTGAGGAAATCCATTAGCTTGTTCACTTTTAGCTGAAAGACTCGTGCAACCCAGTAATGTCGCACAATGTTGGCCTGGCTAGGGAATTGCATGGTCTTAATTTCTGGCCAATCTGGATTGCATGTGAAGGTAATGAAGAGGTTTGGCCGATCATATTTGCGGACATATGTCATGCAATCTTGGACATACTCATGCATCTGCCTCGGGCTGCCAATAAAGCAAGAAGGCAGAATGACCGGTCGTCCAACAATGTCAGGTCTCCTGTCAGTACGAATTGCATCCTAGAGGTTGAGATATTCAGTTGCATGCAGTTGAGGAAGGGTTGAAAAAAATAAATAAAAAAAATATATATATATATATATATATATATATAGATATATATATGCATGCAAACACGTACATGCATATATAATATTGTGCATACACTATGATGTGCGCAGATGTGCCCAGCTTCTGCGCACATCTGTCCTTAGTGTCCCCCAGGGGCTCATTGCAGCCCCTGTGGGGAATATGTCCCCTTATGTGTATCCTTATCTATAATGCCCCCTTTAATACATATGTGTCCCCTTATTGCCCCCCCCCCCTTTTATATGCCCCTCCAAGAGTCCTTTGTTTTAATTATCTCCAGAGCTGCTGGAGATAATTACGCATAACAGAAGGAAGGGAGAAACCTCCCCTCCTTCTATTATGCGCATTCCGGGAGCGCGATTACTATCGCGCTGCCTGAAATGAAATCGCTATAGGCGGGAGATCAAAGGCTTCTCCCGCCTGGCAGCGAGCGGTGCGACCTGGCCAAGCGCACGCAGGGACGCGCGGGCTGGCGGGGTGACGTCATATCACCGCGCCGGCCCACGTGTCCTTGACTGTGCGGGCGGCCTGGGAGTGCAGACTGCCGGATATAAATATCCGACGGCCCCTGCACTGAGTTAGAAGAGCCGAGCCGCCCCCCCAGGAGAATCATCCCCTGGAGAACGAGCATACCCCTGGAGGGCTGAGTATTACCCCACTATCCCATCAACGATTATTAACCCTTACTTAACCCTTACTTGCCCATATTCCCCTACCACTATCCCAAAAATGCTATTTAACCCTTACTTGCCCATATTCCCCTACCACTCTTTTAACCCCTACCTGCCCATATTCCCCTACTATTCCTATTTTCCCATATTACCACCACCCAATACCCCCCCAACTATTAACCCCTGACCTCCCTCCCCATTATCCCTGCATTTATCCAACCCTGTTCCCCTGCTATCTGTGGCCTGCATTAACCCTTACAGGTCCCAGTAAACCCTGCTACCCACAGTTCCCTGCACCTCGTATTAACCCCTCTTATTTCCCCTAGGGATAGTCCAGTGATAGTAAGGGTAGGCTGCTTTTGTATGTGTGTAGGTTAGTTAAGGTTTGTGGGTGGAATTTGGGATTGTGTAGTGTAGTTAGTTAGGATCTGTGAAATTCACTTATCCTTTGTAACACATTGTCTCTCTTGTGTAGGATAATATCCCGCCTATCAGAATGGTCCGTAATCATGATTATGGCAACTTCGTTGATAGTAGGTGCATTGAATGTTCCAGGATGTTGGCCTTGCGGTGCTTTCTCAACTTGAATAACCAATTTGTATGCGGGTGATGGCATTCTTTCAATGGCAGCCTTAAACAATCGTACATACGGATTGTGCTGGTGCATCATATGGACTATATGTGGCTTAGTAAGGGGATTGTTTCTGTGACAGGTATTTACTTCTGCAGAGCTGTCACCCATAAAAAAAACCTGAAGACATAAAGGCAATGCTTCTAAATTGTCTTCATTAAATGGTGGCAAAAGGGATCCAATTGTGTGATAGACTTGCCCCTGGATCTTGAAGGTGGGCATGTATCCCTGCTCCAGCACACGTCTTCCACATCCAAAGGAGGTCATTTGGAAGGCATTGTTGCATAATCGGATAGGTTTGAGAAACTCGGCAGAGTGAGGGGAGGAACTATCAAGCAAAGTTATAAGTTCTTCTGGTGGATCAGGTAAATCGGGTATTCTGACCCTTCCTCCAGAGCAGCACATTCCTGGTGTGCAGCACTATGAAGGGCTTTTTGCGCTGTGGCTTTAGAAGAATTTTGATATCTCTGACTGTTAGTCTAACCAGACTGTCTGTTACTCTGTAATTCCTCTAGCGCCGTTCTATGGAAACAGTAGGGTTAAAGAGCACAACAAATGCTTCAAATAACTTCTTTATTCAACTTTCCTTCATATATAACACTGCCGCCTCCGCAGCAGATAGTCCATGTACAAATCACGTATTGAACAGATATCACAAAATGGCGGTATGCATAAGATGGTGGTTCAATTGTTCAATCTTGTCATTCAACATAAAATGGTGGATATATTTCTCTCTTGAGTATCTGTACTCTCATTTTAAGTTATTTAAGCACCTTATGAGCTCTCTGAGAGGTATATCTGAGGTCTAACTAATAGTTCTACTTGCAGTATGCAGTTAGCAGTGACTATTTGCAGATTGGTTGAGTATTATCTGGTATGGTTGTATGCAATTTGGATTGCAATATGGAATCTGAATGCTTGCAATTGTATGCTTGCAATTTGTAGCTTACAATTTAGTGGAACTGTAAGTAAACACATATATAACTGGTTCAGTATACAGTTCTAATCACTATACTAACAGTAGGAACATTATATAACTGTTTAAAATACCTATGTTGGCCTCTCTGCTTCCATAAAAACACATCTCTCAGTGGAGTGAATGTCTATTCAGTTCCTGTCTCTGGTGAATAATGACTCTAGCAGCAGAAGCTGGGGAATTCCCAGACAGGCTGTGTGTGAGGCTGGCTGTGATTGGTGAAAACTCTTGCTGTGTAAGAATCTGGCTGTGATTGGTCTAGACTTTTGTCCAGCAACAGCAGATTAACACTATGCTTTCTGTTGTTTTTGCTGTGTCACTGCGCCTACCTTACATTACAAAATGAATCTTAAAAGGCATACAGGTCCTTCTCCAAAAATTAGCATATTGTGATACAGTTGATTATTTTCTGTAATGTACTGATAAACATTAGACTTTCATATATCTTAGATTCATTACACACAACTGAAGTAGTTCAAGCCTTTTATTGTTTTAATATTGATGATTTTGGCTACAGCTCATGAAAACCCAAAATTCCTATCTAAAAAAATTAGCATATCATGAAAAGGTTCTCTAAATGAGCTATTAACCTAATCATCTGAATCAACTAATTAACTCTAAACACCTGCAAAAGATTCCTGAGGCTTTTAAAAACTCCCAGCCTGGTTCATTACTCAAAACCGCAATCATGGGTAAGACTGCCGACCTGACTGCTGTCCAGAAGGCCATCATTGACACCCTCAAGCAAGAGGGTAAGACACAGAGAGACATGTCTGAAGGAATAGGCTGTTCCCAGAGCGCTGTATCAAGGCGCCTCAGTGGGAAGTCTGTGGGAAGGAAAAAGTGTGGCACAAAAACGCTGCACAACGAGGAGAGGTGACCGGACCCTGAGGAAGATTGTGGAGAAGGACCGATTCCAGACCTTGGGGGACCTGCGGAAGCAGTGGACCGAGTCTGGAGTAGAAACATCCAGAGCCCCCGTGTACAGGCGTGTGCAGGAAATGGGCTACAGGTGCCGCATTCCCCAGGTCAAGCCACTTTTGAACCATAAACAGCGGCAGAAGCGCCTGACCTGGGCTACAGAGAGGCAGCACTGGACTGTTGCTCAGTGGTCCAAAGTACTTTTTTCGGATGAAAGCAAATTTTGCATGTCATTCGGAAATCAAGGTGCCAGAGTCTGGAGGAAGACTGGGGAGAGGGAAATGCCAAAATGCCTGAAGTCCAGTGTCCAGTGCCCACAGACAGTGATGGTCTGGGGGCCATGTCAGCTGCTGGTGTTGGTCCACTGTGTTTTATCAAGGGCAGGGTCAATGCAGCCGCTATCAGGAGATTGTGGAGCACTTCATGCTTCCATCTGCTGAAAAGCTTTATGGAGATGAAGATTTCATTTTTCAGCACTAGTGTTGAGCGCGAATATTCGAATATCGAATTTTTTTCGCGAATATCGGCACTTCGCTAATTCGCGAATATTTCGAATATAGTGATATAAATTCGAAATTTCGAATATTCTTTTTTTTTTTTTTTTTTTATATATTTTTTTCTTTCCCACTTCCCTAAAGTTGTTCTTACCTGTCCTTTGGATTCCTGGCTTCCCGGCTGCTCCAGTCAGTGCCCGTTGCCGCTTCTGCCGACTTGCGTGCTCATGGAGCGTCCCCATCACCATGGGAACGTCTCCATATACTAGAATGTACTGTCGGATTTGAGAATTACGTTGAAATCGCAATTCGATTATTTCAAGTTATAATAATCGAATTTCGATTTTAACTTAGTAATGCTATATTCCATATTCGTTAATTCTAGCCTAATATGGAATATAGCAGGTCCAAGCTGAAATCGAAATTCGATTATTATAACTTGAATTAATCGAATTGCGATTTCAACTTGGACCTGGTTTAGCGAATATGACGAATATATTCGTTATATTCCACAAAACGAATATGGCGAATGTATTCATTATATTCCACAAAACGAAGATAACGAAATATTCTCCATCTTCGTTTTAGCTACCTATTCATCAACTTCGCTAATTCTAGCAATCATATAGGAAAGTTTACTATAGAGACAGCTAAGTTTAATTCGCTATGCGATTATATGACTGCTTTTAAAAAAAACCCAAATAGAATAATTATAATACCTGATAATTATTATAATTATTCTATTTATAAAAAAAAGCAAAGTAATATAATCGCATAGCGAATTAAACTTTCCTATATGATTGCTAGAATTAGCGAAGTTGACGAATAGGTAGCTAAAACGAAGATGCAGAATACTTCGTTATCTTCGTTTTGTGGAATATGACGAATACATTCGTTATCTTCGTTTTGTGGAATATAACGAATATATTCGTCATATTCGCTAATTCTACCAAGCCATTGAAGCCAACCATAGTAAACCAGGTCCAAGTTGAAATCGCCATGCGATTAATATAACTCGAAGTAATCGCATGGCGATTTCAACTTAGTAATGCTATACAGTTGTGTCAAGGCTAGCGCTCCCTCTTTTCGCATATCGTTACTGCCGAAGCGCGAGTTCTCATCCTTCCCTATGAATGAAACGAACACTGTACCTACAATACACAACAAAGCCAGCACATGGCAGTGTTAACCTAAACTAGGTCATTCCATTCCTCCGCTCTCACACTCCTTCATCCAGCATAGGGCTGCTTCCCCAGGCTGTCAATCCAAGTCACCTCCCCCTCCTAAACCTACTATCCACAGCAAAGACAAAGACTTATATACTACCGGCACATACTGCAGCGCAGTGTCCGGCTCCACGTCTCACTCTGCCGATTCGGCTGTGTGCAGAGCAGTAGTTATGATTGCGATATTATGTCCCAGTTGTATATTCAGATTGTTACACCAGGGTGGAGGGGGGGGGGGGGGGAGAGCTTGGACATAATATCGCTATCATAACTACTGCTCTGCACGCAGCCAAATCGGCAGAGTGAGACAAAAATTTGCATAGAAAGATAGCCTAATCCCTAATTAAACAAATAAAAATACATACAGTACAAATATATATTACTGCATATGGTGTTACTTTACTTTATGAATAAAAATGAATAATTTATATACATGTATATGTGCGTGTATATAAATATATATTATAATTATTATTATTTATATTATAATATAACTTGCAATATATTTTTATATTTGTAAAAAATGCATTGCTAGTTATCAATAATATCAGTATTTACATTTCTATGCAGTCATAGTGGAACTATGTATATACACAATATACTGCTGCACTGGATATAAATATAACATAAAAAACTTCTGGGGACTTAAGCTTATATTAGCAAATGTATATCAAATGAACTTTACTGAGGCTCTGAATAAGGTTGCACCCCATCCCCCCTCCCCCTACAGGCAGTCTGTGAATGAGATCGCACGCTATCTTTCCACACACTGATGCCCTGCCCTCCATTCACTGAAAGCCCGTAGACAAAAGGAACTCCCTGTTTGGGGGAAGGGGGTATTGTCTGCAGGCTGAAAGTGCAGGTTATTTTCTGGCTGGAGACCCTTTCACTGCGCTTCTGGTGGAGTACCTGTTTATTAACTAAAACCAGGACAATAGCTAAAATAATTTTAAATGTATTGCTATTTTTTATTCATTGCTATATTTTATTGCTGGTCATTATTTTAGCTGCTATATTGATTTATTATATGTAAATATAATTTATATATTTATATTATATATACATTTACATATAGTATAATTAGTGTAATATTGTATAATTATTTTTTTAATACAGAGGTTATCTATATATGTCCATTATACTGTACAATACATTATATCTAAATCACCATACCTCATATGGATCATGGAATAAATAATTATACAATATTACACTAATTATACTATATGTAAATTTACATATAATATAAATACTGTATTAACATTCAGCCACTATAGGAACATAGCTAATAAATACACTGTATCCACTACTTCAGAGAAAAACAAATAAATAAAAATGAATATGGAAAACTCCATCAAGATACAAACCAATATACACTTAAAGGATAAAAAAAAACCAGATGAATACAATAATATTGATTGTGTATCTGACATACTTGAAGCAAACTATCTTATTACTTGAAATTGGGACATTCTCTAATAACTTTCTTATCCCCTAAACACTGAAGATATTTACATGCAAATCGCGATTCATATGCTAATGCCGCCCTTCATTAAGGTTGCAAGTACATACAAAAGGATCGACTAATGGTGTACATTGCAGTATTATACCTCAGTATCGCTGACTACACTGCCTGCGCCTGACTGGAAACAAACTATCTTATTACTTGAAATTGGGACATTCTCTAATAACTTTCCTACCCCCCACTCTCAGTATGGCTACAATAGGATCTAAGGACCCTTTCACGCGGGCGAGGAGGGGCTGGAAGGGTTAAAAATAGGGCTCGAGGGGTTAAGAATAAATAAAAAATAATAAACTACTGTACAATGGACTAACTATACATTCATATATTTATGTATCGATTACAATTATGATTCAGTACATCTAGAATATTAGACTATATATTTGCATATGCAGCTCTATAATATATCTGTATACACCGCTCCATTATGTCTTTAGATCTGTGATACAAGTGGATTAGATTTGGATAACACCTGGTGATACATTGTACCGGATTTTGTGCGGTCTACTGCATACAGATATATAATAGAGCAGTGTGTACAGATATATAACGGAGTGTTGTATACAGATATGTAATGGAGCAGTGAACAGTATACAGATATATAATGTAGTGGATACAGAGTGTATTTATTAGCTATGTTCCTATAGTGGCTGAATGTTATTACAGTATCGAAAAACAACATGTACAGTATGGATACATTTGTATTTAGCAAAGCCTTTTGTACATTTCCTCCTTGAGGGCAGCCCCCCCCCCCCCTTCTGCCAGGACAATTCCCACACCTATTCTTGCTATTCTTAATGTTGGATCTCTTTCTCCACAATTGCGCAATGGAAACCTAATATGAATTATGATGTTAATACTGACACCATTAAAACAAATAATATTGTTACATGAAAAACTAAAATAAATAAATTAATACAGCTCCAGCGCTGGGTGAGTTTTAAAATACACCAAAAGTTTACAGGCAAAAATAGACCAATATATACAGCGTTGCTGCTATATTGATTTATTATATGTAAATATATTTTATATATTTATATTATATATAAATTTACATATAGTATAATTAGTGTAATATTGTATAATTATTTTTTAATACAGAGGTTATCTATCTTACTATCTATCTTACTATCTATATATGTCCATTATACTGTACAATACACTATAACTAAATCACCATACCTCATATGGATCATGGAATAAATAATTATACAATATTACACTAATTATACTATATGTAAATTTATATATAATATAAATACTGTATTAACATTCAGCCACTATAGGAACATAGCTAATAAATACACTGTATCCACTACTTCAGAGAAAAACAAATAATAAATAAAAATAAATATGGAAAACTCCATCAAGATACAAAACAATATACACTTAAAGGATAAAAAAACAGATGAATGCAATAATATTGATTGTGTATCTGACATACTTGAAGCAAACTATCTTATTACTTGAAATTGGGACATTCTCTAATAACTTTCCTAACCCCACTCTCAATATGGCTACAATAGGATCTAAGGCCCCTTTCACACGGGCGAGGAGGGGCTGGAGGGGTTAAAAATGAATAAAAAAATAATTTAACTCACCTTAATCCACTTGTTCGCGCAGCCCGTCTTCTCTTCTGTCTTTTTTCTTCAGGACCTAGGTAAAATACCTGTGGTGACGTCACTGCGCTTATCACCATGGTGATGGATCATGTGACGGACCATGTGATGAGCGTAGTGATGTCACCACTGGTCTTTTACCCAGGTCCTGAAGAAAGAAGACAGAAGAGAAGACGGGCTGCTCGAAGAAGTGGATTAAGGTGAGTTAAATTATTTTTTTTATTAATTTTTAACCTCTCCAGCCCCTCCTCGCCCGTGTGAAAGGGGCTTTATATTCTATTGTAGCCATACTGAGAGTGGGGGGTAGGAAACAGATGAATACAATAATATTGATTGTGTATCAGACATACTTGAGTATTATACCCCTTATTAACCTCTCCAGCCCTATTTTTAATACCTCCAGCCCTATTTTTAACCCCTCCAGCCCCTGCTCACCCATGTGAAAGGGGCCTTAGATCCTATTGTAGCCATATTGAGAGTGGGGGGTAGGAAAGTTATTAGAGAATGTCCCAATTTCAAGTAATAAGATAGTTTGCTTCAAGTATGTCAGATACACAATCAATATTATTGCATTCATCTGTTTTTTTATCCTTTAAGTGTATATTGGTTTGTATCTTGATGGAGTTTTCCATATTTATTTTTATTTATTTGTTTTTCTCTGAAGTAGTGGATACAGAGTGTATTTATTAGCTATGTTCCTATAGTGGCTGAATGTTAATACAGTATTTATATTATATGTAAATTTACATATAGTATAATTAGTGTAATATTGTATAATTATTTATTCCATGATCCATATGAGGTATGGTGATTTAGATATAATGTATTGTACAGTATAATGGACATATATAGATAAAAAAATAATTATACAATATTACACTAATTATACTATATGTAAATGTATATATAATATAAATATATAAAATATATTTACATATAATAAATCAATATAGCAGCTAAAATAATGACCAGCAATAAAATATAGCAATAAATAAAAAATAGCAATAAATTTAAAATAGTGATAGATCCAGGAGCATACACCAACAAATAAATTAATGTCCCATAAATATCATAGTTTATGTAGCAGAGTTAGATAGTGTTCCAATTCACAGAGGGGAATAAGACACTTCCATATTCTAATATAATTGTAGCAGCATAGAATAGGAGAATAGAGAATATATATATAATGTATCAAAGTTCACAGCAATGTGTTGCAGTATAGACAAGGTGTCAGTAGTTGGTAACTATCAATGTCAGCGCTTCGATCTTTTAATGGAATTTGCCATATAACAGAGACAGCAGGCAGTTAGTGAAGGACCTACAGTATTTATGGGATATTAATGTATTTGTTTGTGTATGCTCCTGGATCTATCACTTATTTATATGTATTGCTATTTTTTATTGCTGGTCATTATTTTAGCTATTGTCCTGGTTTTAGTTAATAAACACGTACTCCACCAGAAGCGCAGTGAAAGGGTCTCCAGCCAGAAAATAACCTGCACTTTCAGCCTGCAGACAATACCCCCCTTCCCCCAAACAGGGAGTTCCTTTTGTCTACGGGCTTTCAGTGAATGGAGGGCAGGGCATCAGTGTGTGGAAAGATAGCGTGCAATCTCATTCACAGACTGCCTGTAGGGGGAGGGGGGATGGGGTGCAACCTTATTCAGAGCCTCAGTAAAGTTCATTTGATATACATTTGCTAATATAAGCTTAAGTCCCCAGAAGTTTTTTATGTTATATTTATATCCAGTGCAGCAGTATATTGTGTATATACATAGTTCCACTATGACTGCATAGAAATGTAAATACTGATATTATTGATAACTAGCAATGCATTTTTTACAAATATAAAAATATATTGCAAGTTATATTATAATATAAATAATAATAATTATAATATATATTTATATACACGCACATATACATGTATATAAATTATTCATTTTATTCATAAAGTAAAGTAACACCATATGCAGTAATATATATTTGTACTGTATGTATTTTTATTTGTTTAATTAGGGATTAGGCTATCTTTCTATGCAAATTTTTGTCTCACTCTGCCGATTTGGCTGCGTGCAGAGCAGTAGTTATGATAGCGATATTATGTCCAAGCTCTCCCCCCCCCCCCCCCTCCACCCTGGTGTAACAATCTGAATATACAACTGGGGCATAATATCGCAATCATAACTACTGCTCTGCACACAGCCGAATCGGCAGAGTGAGACGTGGAGCCGGACACTGCGCTGCAGTATGTGCCGGTAGTATATAAGTCTTTGTCTTTGCTGTGGATAGTAGGTTTAGGAGGGGGAGGTGACTTGGATTGACAGCCTGGGGAAGCAGCCCTATGCTGGATGAAGGAGTGTGAGAGCGGAGGAATGGAATGACCTAGTTTAGGTTAACACTGCCATGTGCTGGCTTTGTTGTGTATTGTAGGTACAGTGTTCGTTTCATTCATAGCGAAGGATGAGAACTCGCGCTTCGGCAGTAACGATATGCGAAAAGAGGGAGCGCTAGCGTTGACACAACTGTATAGCATTACGAAGTTGAAATCGCCATGCGATTACTTCGAGTTATATTAATCGCATGGCGATTTCAACTTGGACCTGGTTTACTATGGTTGGCTTCAATGGCTTGGTAGAATTAGCGAATATGACGAATATATTCGTTATATTCCACAAAACGAAGATAACGAATGTATTCGTCATATTCCACAAAACGAAGATAACGAAGTATTCTGCATCTTCGTTTTAGCTAACTATTCATCAACTTCGCTAATTCTAGCAATCATATAGGAAAGTTGACTATAGAGACAGCTTAAGTTTAATTCGCTATGCGATTATATTACTTTGCTTTTTTTTTATAAATAGAATAATTATAATAATTATCAGGTATTATAATTATGCCATTTGTTTTTTTAAAAAAAAGCAGTAATATAATCGCATAGCGAATTAAACTTAGCTGTCTCTATAGTAAACTTTCCTATATGATTGCTAGAATTAGCGAAGTTGATGAATAGGTAGCTAAAACGAAGATGGAGAATATTTCGTTATCTTCGTTTTGTGGAATATAATGAATACATTCGCCATATTCGTTTTGTGGAATATAACGAATATATTCGTCATATTCGCTAAACCAGGTCCAAGTTGAAATCGCAATTCGATTAATTCAAGTTATAATAATCGAATTTCGATTTCAGCTTGGACCTGCTATATTCCATATTAGGCTAGAATTAACGAATATGGAATATAGCATTACTAAGTTAAAATCGAAATTCGATTATTATAACTTGAAATAATCGAATTGCGATTTCAACGTAATTCTCAAATCCGACAGTACATTCTAGTATATGGAGACGTTCCCATGGTGATGGGGACGCTCCATGAGCACGCAAGTCGGCAGAAGCGGCAACGGGCACTGACTGGAGCAGCCGGGAAGCCAGGAATCCAAAGGACAGGTAAGAACAACTTTAGGGAAGTGGGAAAGAAAAAAATATAAAAAAAAAAAAAAAAAAAAAAAGAATATTCGAAATTTCAAATTTATATCACTATATTCGAAATATTCGCGAATTAGCGAAGTGCCGATATTCGCGAAAAAAATTTGATATTCGAATATTCGCGCTCAACACTACACCTCATCAGTGAAGCATGGTGGTGGTAGTGTCATGGCGTGGGCATGTATCGCTGCCAATGGAACTGCTTCTTTTGTATTTATTGATGATGTGACTGCTGACAAAAACAGCAGGATGAATTCTGAAGTGTTTCGGGCAATATTATCTGCTCATATTTAGCCAAATGCTTCAGAACTCGTTTGACGGCGCTTCACAGTGCAGATGGACAATGGCCCAAAGCATCCTGCAAAAGCAACCAAAGAGTTATTTAACCCCTTTAGGACACAGCCTTATTTCACCTTAAGGACCAGGCTATTTTTTGCAAATCTGACCAGTGTCACTTTAAGTGGTGATAACTTTAAAATGATTTGACTTATCCAGGCCATTCTGAGAATGTATTATACTTCATGACACTGGTAAAATGAAGTTAAAAAAAAAAATGCATTTTTATTTATAAAAAAAATACATAATTTAGCAAAAATTTGTAAAAAATAGCAAATTTCCAAGTTTCAATTTCTCTACTCATATAATACATAGTAATACCTCAAAACATAGTTATTATTTTACATTCCCTATATGTCTACTTCATGTTTGGATCATTTTGGGAATGATATTTTATATTTCGGGAATGTTACAAGGCTTAGAAATTTAGAAGCAAATCTTGAAATTTTTCAGAAATTTTCAAAAACCCAATTTTTAGGGACCAGTTCAGGTCTGAAGTCACTCTGTGCGGCTTACATAATAGAAACCACCCAATAATGACCCCATTTTAGAAACTACACCTCTCAAGCTATTCAAAACTGATTTTACAAACGTTGTTAACCCTTTAGGTGTTCTACAAGAGTTAATGGCATATGGAGATACAATTTCATAATTTAAATTTTTTTGCACATTTTCCATTTTAATCCATTTTTTTCAGTAACAAAGCAAGAGTTAACAGCCAAACAAAACTCAATATTTATTGCCCCGATTCTGTAGTTTGCAGAAACACCCCATATGTGGCCGTAAACTACTGTACGGGCACACAGTAGGGCGTAGAGGGAAAGGTGCGCTGTGTGGTTTTTGGAAGGCAGATTTTGCTGGACTGGTTTATTTACACCATGTCCCATTTGAAACCCCCCTGATGCACCCCTAGAGTAGAAACTCCATAAAAGTGACCCCATCTAAGAAACTACACCCCTCAAGGTATTCAATACTGATTGTACAAACTTTGTTAACCCTTTAGGGGTTGCACAATAGTTATTGGCAAATGGGGATGAAATTTGAGAATTACATTTTTTTTGCAAATTTTCCATTTTAATCAATTTTTTCCAGTAACAAATCAAGGGTTAACAGCCAAACAAAATGCTGTATTTATTGCCCCGAAACTGTAGTTTGCAGAAACACCCCATATGTGGCCGTAAACTACTGTACGGGCACACAGTAGGGCGTAGAGGGAAAGGTGCGCCGTGTGGTTTTTGGAAGGCAGATTTTGCTGGACTGGTTTATTTACACCATGTCCCATTTGAAGCCCCCCTGATGCACCCCTAGAGTAGAAACTCCATAAAAGTGACCCCGTTTTGGAAACTACGGGATAAGGTGGCAGTTTTGTTGGGACTATTTTTAGGGTACATATTATTTTTGGTTTATCTATATTACATTAGAATCAGTTTTGAATATTTTGAGGAATGTAGTTTCTTAGATGGGGTCGCTTTCATGGAGTTTTTACTCTAGGGGTGCATCAGGGGGACATGTGGCAAAAAAAAGGCCATCAAAACCTGCCTTCCAGAAACCATACGGCATTCCTTTACTTCTGCGTCCTGCCGTTTGGTCATACAGTAGTTTACGACCACATATGGGGTGTTTCTGTAAACTGCAGTATGAGGGTAATAAATATAAAGTTTTGTTTGGCTGTTAACCCTTGCTTTGTTAGTGGAAAAAAAATGGATTAACATGGAAATGTTGCCAAAAAATAGCTTTTTTGGCACCGTTTAAATTTTTAACATTTTTACCGTGTTCATCTGAGGGGTTGGGGGGGGGGGTATTTTTATGGGGCAGATTCTTACGGATGCAGCGATACCTAATATGTCTACTTTTTATTTATTTATGTATTGCACTATATTATCTTTTTATAAAGAGTCTTTATTTTTTTTTTGCCGATTATCTAATGTAGGGGCTCATTTTTTGGGGGATGAGAGGACGGTTTTATTGGTGTTATTTTGGGGGACATATGACTTTTTGGTCGCTTGCTATTACAATTTTTGTGATGTAAGGTGACAAAATAATACCTTTTTTTTAACGTTTTTTTAATATTTTTTTACCGTGTTCATCTGAGGGGTTGGGGGGGTATTTTTATAGAGCAGATTCTTACGAACATGGCGATACCTAATATGTAATATGTCTACTTTTTATTTATTTATGTTTTACACTATATTATCTTTTTATAAAGAAAAAAAAACATTTTAGTATCTCCATAGTCTGAGTCTTTTTTTTTTTTTGCCAATTATCTTATGTAGGGGCTCATTTTTTGTGGGATGAGAGGACGGTTTTATTGACGCTATTTTAGGGGGCATATGAGTTTTTGATCGCTTGCTATTACAATTTCTGTGCTATAAGTTGACAAAAAATACATTTTTTTTACCGTGTTCATCTGAGGGGTTGGGGAGGGTATTTTTATAGAGCAGATTCTTATGGACGCAGTGATACCTAATAAGTCTATTTTTTTCATTTATTTTAGTTTTACAAAATAATATTTTAGAATTTTTTTGGGGGGGTTTTAAGTGTCTCAAGTCTGAGAACCAATTTTTTATCCGATTATCAGTGGCTAAATTGGGATATAAATTTAGTACGCCATGGAAGTGTGGTACTCCCTGAAGCAACCAATAATGCAGAGGCCTGGATGATCGGGGCACGTGTCACATTGACTAGTGGTGTCCTTCCGTATCCCTCTCCTGTGACACACTCTGCACCTTTTTTGGGTCCATCCCTTCTTTCGAGTATGGGGGACCACACCTGGAAAGTGTTGGCCAGGGACGATTCGGGCGCCTCCAGTTCCCGAGGTACTCCGGCCTGCTCTTTCCCGGTCCGAAAAGATCAGGGCCTTGAGGACTGCCTCATAGAACTGGAGGAATGTCCCTGTGTTGCCAGCGCTCCGGGACAGCACAAAAGAGTTGTACAAGGCAACCTGCACCAAGTAGACCGCAACATTTTAGTACCATGCACGGGTTTTGCGCATGGAGTTATATGACTTGAGGACATGATCAGAGAGATCAACTCCTCCCATATACCGATTGTAGTCGACGATACAATCGGGCTTGAGGACCGTTGCCGCAGTACCTCGCACAGGGATGGGGTGATGCCGTTACCATGAATTGTGGACAGTACAAGGACATCCCTCTTGTCCTTATAGCTGCCCAGCAACAGGTTTCCAGTGGTAAGGGCACAGGTCTCACCCCTGGGGATAGGTACCTGGAGGGGGTGGGCAGAGAGGCTGCGTAGATTTTTCCGCACTGTCCCACAAGCGGACGTGGATCTGGCGGCGAGAGATTGGAACAAGGGGATACTAGTATAAAAGTTATCCACGTACAGGTGGTAACCTTTATCTAGCAGTAGGTGCATAAGGTCCCACACAAGTTTCCCGCTAACACCCAGAGTGGGGGGACATTCTGGGGGTTGAATACGGGAATCTCCCCCCTCGTACACACAAAACTTGTAAGTGTACCCTGAGGTACTCTCACAAAGTTTGCACAGCTTCACGCCATACCTCGCCCGCTTCGAGGGAACATACTGGCGGAAAATGAGTCTCTGCTTGAACGCAATGAGAGACTCATCAACCGCGAACTCCCTTCCAGGTACATAGGCCTGTACAAATTTGGCCCCAAAGTGATCAATGACTGGCCTGATTTTGTACAGGCGGTCATAGGCAGGATCACCTCGCAGGCATTTCCGGGTGGCCTCAAACCCAGAGCGTGTCATGGCTGTACTGTAAAGTGGGATCTGGTAGAGGATGTCCCCACTCCAGTAATGCCTGACACTAGGTTTCTTGACTAGGCCCATATGCAACACGAGGCCCCAAAATGTCCTCATCTCGGTTGCACTGACCGGCGTCCAGCCACCGGGCCTAGCCAAAAAGTAGCCCGGGTGTTGAGCAACAAACTGTTGGGCGTACAGGTTTGTCTGCTCCACCATCAGATTTACCAGTTGGTCACTGAAAAAATGACTAAAGTCATATTCAGTGAAGCCCACTGTGGAAATCTGGATTCCGGTTAGGCCTACAAAATCAGGAATCACGGGATCAAATCGCTCTGGGGTACACTAGACAAGTTCACCGGCAGGGGGCTCCGGTGGATTTAACTGGTTGGCTGGAAAACTAGTATGAGCCCCAGAGCTGCTCGTACTAGGGTGGGCCACAGGTTCCCTATCATGGCAGTCCCCTTGCTCCGCCTGGCGGCGTCTTCGCCGCCTTGGGGGCTCATCATCATCGCTAGATGATGAGGAAGACGCGGATGACAACAGGAAAGTGGGGTTATCCTTGTCCTCACTGGGACTCTCGGACTCGGAGGCGTGCTGGGCGTATGCCTCCTCAGCCGAAAACATCCGGCGGGCCATAGGGGAGTTTGTGTGTGCG
Source organism: Bufo gargarizans (assembly GCF_014858855.1). Lineage (NCBI taxonomy): Eukaryota > Metazoa > Chordata > Amphibia > Anura > Bufonidae > Bufo > Bufo gargarizans. The sequence continues at coordinate 6,499,123 of NC_058082.1, forward strand.
TGTGTGTGCGTGCGTGGAAAACTTTATTCAGTGTGCGTGTGTGTGGGGGCACGGGTGTTCGCGTACTTATCCCTAAAACTAACAGAAAAAAAAAGACTAACTAAAAAAAGGGGAAAAAAAATAAAAATAAAAGAAATTCAGAACCGCTGATCAACCGTCCGAAGTTGATCAGCGGTGGGGTGTGTGATGCGCTAACAGTGGCCGGACGCTAAGAGTGCCGGCCACAGTCAGCGTACGCACACAAGCTGCAGCACCCCTGGGGTGGTCTAGGGTCAGACGCGCGATTTAGGGTAATGCAATCAGAAACTTTTTTTTTTTACTTCCACTAACTTTTCCTTTATTACCCCTGCCTAACCCAACCTTTCCCTAGTCTTTCCCTATGTACCTGATTAAACAGCTTGGGGGTGCTGGGGCACAGATCGGGTGCTGGGCACAGATGGGGTGATGCCTGGACAGATGTTGGGTGCTGGCTGAGATCCGACACGTGGAGGAGGAGAGGTGCGCTGCTAGGGTTTGAACCTCCCGCCGCCTGCCCACCTACCAATCAGAGGCGATCCTGAGAGATGATGTCACCATCACCTCTCAGGATTGCAGGATGGTAATTGGTGGTGTATTATCACACCACCGATCACCATCCTGTTCCGGGTTATCGGGTCCCCAGAGACCCGAATAACCCGGAAACGCAGCAAACCGCAGGTCTGAATTGACCCGCGGTTTGCCGACATGGGGGGATCACAGGACCCCCCCGGCGCATTTAGCCAAGGTGCCTGCTCAATGATTTGAGCAGGCACCGGGCTTCGATCACCGCCCGCCGGGCGGCTGTAATTGGATCTATACATGACCGGTACGTCATGTGTCCTTAAGAGGTTAAGGGAAAGAATTGGAATGTTCTGCAATGGCCAAGTCAATCACCGGACCTGAATCCGATTGAGCTGCATTTCACTTGCTGAAGACAAAACTTAAGGAAAATGCCCCAAGAACAAGCAGGAACTGAAGACAGTTGCAGTAGAGGCCTGGCAGAGCATCACCAGGGATGAAACCCAGGGTCTGGTGATGTCTATGCGTTCCAGACTTCAGGCTGTATTTCACTGCAAAGGATTTGAAACCAGGTATTAAAAAGTGAAAGTTTGATTTATGATTATTATTCTGTCCCATTACTTTTGGTCCCTTAACAAGTGGGAGGCACATATGCAAACTGCTGTGATTCCTGCACCGTTCACCTGATGTGGATGTAAATGCCCTCAAATTAAAGCTGACAGTCTGCAGATAAAGCACATCTTGTTTGTTTCATTTCAAATCCGATGTGGTGGTGTATAGAGCCAAAAATGTTAGAATTGTGTCTATGTCCCAATATTTATGGATCTGACTGTAACTGACCAAATGCCATCCACATACAGGACAAGCTGCGGTTATATACTGTAACTATACAGTCAGTCATATACCTGACCACATACCGTCCACATACAGGACAAGCTGCGGTTATATACTGTAACTATACAGTCAGTCATATACCTGACCACATACCGTCCACACACAGGACAAGCTGCGGTTATATACTGTAACTATACAGTCAGTCATATACCTGACCACATACAGTCCACATACAGGACAAGCTGCGGTTATATACTGTAACTATACAGTCAGTCATATACCTGACCACATACCGTCCACACACAGGACAAGCTGCGGTTATATACTGTAACTATACAGCCGGTCATATACCTGACCACATACCGTCCACACACAGGACAAGCTGAGGTTATATACTGTAACTATACAGCCATATACCTGACCACATACCGTCCACACACAGGACAAGCTGCGGTTATATACTGTAACTATACAGTCAGTCATATACCTGACCACATACCGTCCACACACAGGACAAGCTGCGGTTATATACTGTAACTATACAGCCATATACCTGACCACATACTGTCCACACACAGGACAAGCTGCGGTTATATACTGTAACTATACAGCCAGTCATATACCTGACCACATACCGTCCACACACAGGACAAGCTGCGGTTATATACTGTAACTATACAGCCAGTCATATACCTGACCACATACCGTCCACACATAGGACAAGCTGCGGTTATATACTGTAACTATACAGCCATATACCTGACCACATACCGTCCACACATAGGACAAGCTGCGGTTATATACTGTAACTATACAGCCATATACCTGACCACATACCGTCCACACACAGGACAAGCTGCGGTTATATACTGTAACTATACAGCCAGTCATATACCTGACCACACACAGGACAAGCTGCGGTTATATACTGTAACTATACAGCCATATACCTGACCATATACTGTCCACACACAGGACAAGCTGCGGTTATATACTGTAACTATACAGCCAGTCATATACCTGACCACATACCGCCCACACATAGGACAAGCTGCGGTTATATACTGTAACTATACAGCCGGTCATATACCTGACCACATACCGTCCACACACAGGACAAGCTGCGGTTATATACTGTAACTATACAGCCAGACATATACCTGACCACATACCGTCCACACACAGGACAAGCTGCGGTTATATACTGTAACTATACAGTCATATACCTGACCACATACCGTCCACACATAGGACAAGCTGCGGTTATATACTGTAACTATACAGCCGGTCATATACCTGACCACATACCGTCCACACACAGGACATATGTCCGCATGACCCTTCTGCAAAAAGTAAATATAACAAGTCCTATTATTATCCGCATAACGGACAAGGACAGGACTGTTCTGTTCTGGCCAAGCTGTTACGTTCCATAAAATGCGGAATGCACACGGACATCATCCATATTTTTTGCGGATTCACATTTTGTGGGCCACAAAATACATACGGTCGTGTGCATGAGCCCTTATTTTATGGCTACTGAGGAGGGGGCTGGGGCCCAGAAACGCGTAGAGCTGAACTGCATTTTATTAAGCAAGAGCTCGAACTTCTGAGAAAAATTGTATTTTTCTTATCAAGAAAAACATTACGCTGCCACCACCAACAAGCGCACTCTCCACGAACTGCACAACTACCCGCAATATAGCACCGCGCAGACGGAAGAGCGCCACGGCGCATGCACGCGGCCCCATCCGCAGCGGAGAAGTTGTAATTAAACACAAGCGCTCCCATCTGCAGGTGGGCAGCAGCGCACAGGACGTAAAGCGCGGTAAGGTATAGCCGTACCTGCCGCATGTATTCAGGAAGATTATCCGACACTACGAGCGATCAGAGCGCGGCTATTGTATTATGTTACTATACGGGGGATTCTCTTGCTTTTTTATGATTTTATGGACCCGCAGCACAAAACGTACACATTTCTGGACAGCAAATTGTGTTTTACACTTGTATTAGACGCTTCCTGCACCGCATTGCGCTCATGTATTTATTGTACTTTATAAAGAAATATTCCTAATATGTTCCTTCAGACACTGACTCTTTACATTCAATAATCTGTAAGGAAGCTAAATATCATTCACACCCTATAGGGTTAATATCAGCAGAACTGAAAGTGAAACTAACTTGGGGCGGTTTCTCCTCCCTCCTCTGCACTCGGCCTTTCCTCTTCTCCGGAGATCTGGTTCTTCTACAAGCTGCGTACGGCTTTCAGGTAAGACATTCATCCCTTATATTCAGGGTCTCTTGTGTTATGGTGGGGGTCTCACTGCTCCCTGATATGAGGGGTCACAGACTTCCAGGAAGATCCACTTCTAGGTCAGGTTCAGGGAGTCAATACTGACTGAAGAAAATCCAGGGTGTGACACAGAGAACAAGGTGTGGTATATATAGATTGTAAGCTCTTGCGAGCAGGGCCCTGACCCCTGGTGTTTCAGTTGCATATTAGCCAGTTACATTTGTTTTGTGCATGAACCCTATGAATTTGTAAAGGGCTGCGGAATATGGTGGCGCTATATAAATAAATGTTGTTATTATTATTATTATTTATTATATACAGTAACTATAAAGCCGGTCAAATACCTGACCACATACCCACCACATATAGGACAAGCTGTCACAACTCCATTTGTAATTGTGTTGCTACATACAATCCAGTTCTGGTTTTTATGGACGCCAGTCCAGGAATTGTTTTCCTTATAAATAGGCAACAGCTTCTGTCCCTACAGACTTAGGACTCGGGCACATGAGCGCATTTCATGTCCGTTCAGTTTTTTTTTAAGCCTGTATGTGGAACCATTCACTTCAATGGGGCTGCAAAAAAAAATACGGAAATAACTCTGTGTGTATTCCGTTTCCATATGTCCGCATGTCCCTTCCGCAAAAAAAATAGAACAAGTCCTATTATTATCCGCATAACGGACAAGGACTGTTCTGTTCTGTTCTGGTCAAGCTGTTACGTTCCATAAAATGCGGAATGCACACAGACATCATCCGTATTTTTTGCGGATTCACATTTTGCAGGCCACAAAATACATACGGTCGTGGGCATGAGCCCTTATTTTCTGGCTACGGAGGAGGGGGCTGGAGCCCAGAAACGCGTAGAGCTGAACTGCATTTTATTAAGCAAGAGACCGAACTTCTGAGAGAAATCGTATTTCTCTTATCAAGAAAAACATTACGCTGCCACCACCAACAAGCGCACTCTCCACGGACTGCACAACTACCCGCAATATAGCACCGCGCAGACGGAAGAGCGCACGGCGCATGTACGCGGCCTCATCCGCAGCTGAGAAGTTGTGTTTAAACACAAGCGCTCCAATCCGCAGGTGGGCAGCAGCGCACAGGACGTAAAGCGCGGTAAGGTATAGCCGTACCTGCCGCATGTATTCAGGAAGATTATCCGACACAACGAGCGATCAGAGCGCGGCTATTGTATTATGTTACTATACGGGGGATTCTCTTGCTTTTTTATAATTTTATGGACCCGCAGCACAAAACTTACACATTTCTGGACTGGACGTCAAATTGTGTTTTACACTCGTATTAGACGCTTCCTGCACCGCATTGCGCTCATGTATTTATTGTACTTTATAAAGAAATATTCCTAATATGTTCCTTCAGACACTGACTCTTTACATTCAATAATCTGTAAGGAAGCTAAATATATAACATGCAACCTCTCTCAAGTGCAACTCTTAAAGGGGTTGTCCAGGTTCAGAGCTGAACCTGGACATCCCTCCATTTTCACCCCGGCAGCCCCCCTGACATGAGCATCGGAGCAGTTCATGCTCCGATGCTCTCCTTTGCCCTGCGCTAAATGGCGCAGGGCAAAGGCATTTTTCTAAGTTCCGGTGACGTACCGGGGCTCTCTATGGGGCTGACAGGAACCCCGGTGACGTCACCGGCACTGATGGGCGGGATTTGGCTCTGCCCTAGCCAGTAAAACGGCTAGGGCAGAGCTAAAGCCCGCCCCTCAGAGCCGGTGACGTCACCGAACACACTGCTGGGCGGAAGTTACCGCCCGGCAGTGTGTTATTGTAAACACAAGAGCCTGTGCCCTGCGCGATCTAGCGCAGGGCACGGGAGCGCATCGGAGCATGAGATGCTCCGATGCCAGGCTCAGGAGGGCTGCCGGGGTGAAAATGGAGGGATGTCCAGGTTCAGCTCTGAACCTGGACAACCCCTTTAAGTGCACAGACTGAATTATACCAGAATGTAATATTATGGATATTGAATGCACTTTGTCATCACTGCCTACTGACCATCACCCAATTCTCTCATCTCCAGGTATGTCTTGTCTGAAGCTTACTGCTCCACCCAGCTTTTCCACAGTCTGATCTTGTCCATCCCTCTTATCTCTCCTTCTAAATCCTGGTATGTCTTGTCTGAACTATTAATGTCTCTTTTCCTGCTGGATTTATTGAGTATGTGTTTACATTGACTATTTCACCCCTGTATCTGGTCCTCCTTGATTAGGACATATGTAGCCCCCCTACCCTCTTGGTCACACCTGATTGAACACTGAGTGGTATAAATCTAAGATCCTAGGTCTTTTGAACATGCAACATCTCTCAAGTGCACAGACTGAATTATACCAGAATTGGACCAGAAGGTAATTACAAAAATAGTTAATGCTAACAATGTTTACATTTTTGCTCTTACTCCTCCTACTTTTCCACAACCTCCTGAAATACCCCCACATCCATTCACCCAGCAAGGAACTATTCATGTCTCCCTTCATCTTACCTTCTCATCTGACCACTTGCACAAACCTGTTTGCAAACATAAAACACTTATTTTCCAAACACACACAGACACCTCAGCCCTCTCTTTATTCTCATCTACTAACACTTTCTCTGCTTCTCCTTACTGCTGGTGATATCTCTCCAAATCCAGGACCCCCTCAGCAAATCCCCACCATCACCTCCATGTACCACTACAAATCTCTTTCTACAAATTCATGCAACCCCTTAAACCTAATTACCATTCCTCTGACCCCTGCCCCTTTGGCTCCTCTTGCAGGAGCATTATGGAACGCGCGCTCTGTCCGTAACAAACTGTCGTACATTCATGAACTGTTCATCTCTCAAAACCTTTCCTTTCTGGGTCTCACAGAAACATGGCTGACGCTCTCAGACACCTCCTCCCCTGCTGCACTCTCTTATAGTGGATTTCAATTCACTCACCCCCCCGCCCCGGCTGCAAACATGGTGGAGGAGTTGGTCTTCTCCTATCAGACACCTGCTCCTACATCCCAACTCCACTGCCACCCTCCATTACGCTCACCTCATTTGAAGTACACTCTGTTCACATCTACTCTCCCCCCAACCTTCAAGTAGCAGTCATTTACAGCCCTCCAGGCCCAGCCACCATCTTTTTTGACCACTTTAACACCTGGTTACTACACTTTCTTTCTGCTGACATCCCCACTATCATCATGGGTGACTTCAACATCCCTATTGACACCTGCCACTCGGCCGCCTCTAAACTCCTGTCGCTCTCTTCCTCCTTCGGCCTATCACAGTGGTCCTCAGCTCCCACCCACAGAGATGGTCGCACTCTGGATCTGATCTTTACCCACCTCTGCTCCCTATTTAACCTTTCTAATTCGCCTCTCTCCCTATCCGACCACAACCTACTCACCTTCTCTTCACTGGTCTCTTCTACTGCTCCCCCGGTCCGCACACCAGCACACCCCCGCAGGAACCTCAAACATCTCGACTTTTGCTTGCTTTCTGACTCTCTTCTCCCACTCTCTACCATCTGTTGCCTCCAAGACCCAGAAGCTGCTACCACCCTATATAACACCACAATAAGTACAGCTCTCGACACTGTTGTTCCCCTCACACACAACAAAATCCGGAAAATCAACAGACAACCCTGGCACACCAACCTGACCAAAAAACTCAGACAAGCTTCCAGGGCTGCTGAGCGGCGATGGAAGAAATCCCATTCTAAAGATCATTTCACTGCATACAAGCAATCCCTCCTCATATTCAAATCCTCACTCGCTGATGCAAAACAGGCCTACTTCTCATCTTTTATATCTTCCCTGTCACACAGCCCTAAACAACTTTTTAGCACTTTTAACTCCCTTCTCCGCCCCCCAGCGCCCCCACCCTCTCCTCTCTTCTCAGCTAAGGACTTTGCCAAATATTTACTGCACAGTCCCCACAGACCCTCTACACAACTGCTCAGTTCTCTTTTCCCAAAACCCGCTTCTCCACCATTACATAAGAAAAACTCTCCACTCTACTCTCCAAATCTCATCTGACCACCTATGCACTTGACCCAATCCCATCCCACCTCATCCCTAACCTCACCACAGTGTTTATTCCAGCCCTAACTCATCTCTTCAACCTATCACTACTCTGGTGTCTTCCCCTCTGCTTTTAAACATGCTACCATTACACGAATCCTCAAAAAGCCTTCACTTGACCCATCTTCATTGTCCAGTTATCGCCCCATATCACTTCTTCCGTATGCCTCAAAGCTACTTGAACAACATGTCCATTCAGAACTGTCCTCCCACCTCTCCTCCTGCTCTCTCTTTGACCGCCTACAATCTGGCTTCCGACCCCACAACTCGACCGAGACTGCCCTTACCAAAGTCACCAATGACCTACTGACAGCCAAAACCAAGAAACAATACTCTGTCCTCCTTCTCCTTGACCTGTCCTCTGCCTTCTCCATTACTCTGTCCTCCTTCTCCTTGACCTGTCCTCTGCCTTCGACACTGTTGACCACTCCCTTCTGTTGCAAACTCTCATCTCTTGGCATCACTGACCTGGCCCTCTCCTGGATCACATCATACCTCACAGACCGGATGTTTAGCGTCTCCCACTCCCGCACCACCTCCTCGTCTCATTCCCTCTCTGTTGGTGTCCCGCAAGGCTCTGTCCTAGGACCCCTGCTCTTCTCTATCTACACTTTTGGCCTGGGACAGCTCATAAAGTCCCATGACTTTCAGTATCACTACTACGCTGACGACACACAAATCTACCTCTCTGGTCCAGACATCACCACCTAACTATCAAGAATCCCACAATGTCTATCTTCTATATCATCATTCTTTGCCTCTCGCTTTCTTAAACTTAACATGGATAAGACAGAATTAATAATCTTTCCCCCATCTTGTTCAACCCCCCCAACAGACCTGTCTATCATGATCAATGGCTGCACACACTCCCCAGTCAACAAAGCCCGCTGCCTTGGAGTGACCTTGGATTCTGCCCTTTCCTTCCGACCGCACATCCAAGCCCTTTCCACCACCTGCCGCCTCTAACTCAAAAACATCTCCCGCATCCGTGCTTTCCTTAACTTTGAATCTGCGAAAATGCTTGTACATGCCCTCATTATCTCCTGCCTAGACTACTGCAACATTCTCCTCTGTGGCCTTCCATCTAGCACTCTTGCACCCCTCCAATCTATCCTCAACTCTGCTGCCCGACTAATCCACCTCTCATCCTATTACTCTTCTGCTTCTCCCCTCTGCCAATCCCTTCACTGGCTCCCCATTGCCCAACTAATTCACTTCAAAGTACTAACAAATACATACAAGGCCGTCCATAACCTGTCCCTTCCCTACATCTCTGAGCTACTTTCCCAATACACCCCCACACGCACTCTCCGATCCTCACAAGACCTCCTTCTCTCCTCTCTTATTGCCTCTTCCCACAATCGACTCCAAGATTTCTCCCGTGCATCCCCCACACTCTGGAACTCGCTACCCCAACATATCAGACTCTCACCTACAGTGGAATCCTTCAAAAGAAACCTGAAAACCCACCTCTTCAGACAAGCCTACAACCAATGACCCTGCTGCCTCTATACCGCCATGACCAGCTTCACCCGCACCTACTGTGTCCTTCTCCCATACCATGTAGATTGTAAGCCCTCACGGCTGCGGTTATATACTGTAACTATACAGCCAGATATATACCTGATTACATACAGTCCATACACAGGACAAGCTGCGGTTATATACTGTAACTATACAGCCATATACCTGACCACATACCGTCCACACACAGGACAAGCTGCAGTTATATACTGTAACTATACAGCCAGCCATATACCTGACCACATACCGTCCACACACAGGACAAGCTGCGGTTATATACTGTAACTATACAGCCATTCATATACCTGACCACATACCGTCCACACACAGGACAAGCTGCGGTTATATACTGTAACTATACAGCCATATACCTGACCACATACCGTCCACACACAGGACAAGCTGCAGTTATATACTGTAACTATACAGCCAGTCATATACCTGACCACATACCGTCCACACACAGGACAAGCTGCGGTTATATACTGTAACTATACAGCCATATACCTGACCACATACCGTCCACACACAGGACAAGCTGCGGTTATATACTGTAACTATACTGCCGGTCATATACCTGACCACATACCGTCCACACACCGGACAAGCTGTGGTTATATACTGTAACTATACAGCCATATACATGATGACATACCGTCCACACACAGGACAAGCCTACGGTTATATACTGTAGCTATACAGCCGGTCATATACCTGACCACATACCGTCCACACACATAGGACAAGCTGCAGTTATATACTGTAACTATACAGCCGGTCATATACCTGACCACATACCGTCCACACATAGGACAAGCTGCGGTTATATACTGTAACTATACAGCCATTCATATACCTGACCACATACCGTCCACATATAGGACAAGCTGCGGTTATATACTGTAACTATACAGCCATATACCTGACCACTGTGGGGGGTTAGCTTTTCTCCGGGGGTCATTCTCACAGGTTACCTCACCATGTAGATATCCAGAAAAATAAAAAAACGGAGACAGCACGTCCAAAAAGGTGCAAAAAGTGGAATTTATTCCGGATGCAACGTTTCGGCTGCTTGTTAGCTTTTTTCAAGCATGCATATACATTCAAAGGTGGGGTTTAAATACCCACATACAAAAACAAAAGGGGGAGGTTACTTCACCAGACACGGATATAATGTCCAAACAGTGCATTTATTGTGCAACACCAGCAACAACAAAATGACAAAATAATAAGCACTTGCCCGGCTAGGCTCTAACTAACACAGTTTCCTGACTCACCTAAGTTACAGTTCACCCCCTGTGAACTCGTGCGGCTTTGTCAGCCAATGTCCCGGAGCCTACTGGCTGTACAGAGCACAGTATGACCACTGTCTCTAGTTTACTGTTTCTTGTGGGGGATTGGGGCTCAGTAGTCTGCCTGACTATGGCCCTGCGACCCTCCCAGGCGTCGCTGCGTCCCCCAACTCCAGGCTATCTCCCAGCCTCGTGGTCCCTCAGCCTTGCCCAGCTGAGACCACACAGACAGAGCCTCCAGTCCTCTGTCTACAGGTAACACACTTCCCCCCCCCTTCTGACACCCTGGGAGGTGCTTTATGCCAGCCTGACTACATCCAGCTGGTCTTACCTGTGGTGTTATAGGGGCGTTGACCGCACTATCCACCCCTTCCTTGCCTCCAACCTGAGTGACACCTGTCACTGTCTCACCACATACCGTCCACACACAGGACAAGCTGCGGTTATATACTGTAACTATACAGCCGGTCATATACCTGACCACATACCGTCCACACACAGGACAAGCTGCGGTTATATACTGTAACTATACAGCCATATACCTGACCACATACTGTCCACACACAGGACAAGCTGCGGTTATATACTGTAACTATACAGCCGGTCATATACCTGACCACATACCGTCCACACACAGGACAAGCTGCAGTTATATACTGTAACTATATGCTTGCAATTGTATGCTTGCATTTTGTAGCTTGCAATTTGTATTTGCCGGCAATTTGAATTTGCTATTTGTATTTGTTGCAATTGGTGTAACTGTAAGTAAACACATATATATTTAGTTCAGTATACAGTTCTAAACACAATGCTAACAATATGCCTTGTACATGGGACTCCCTAAGAAAAACTTGCATAGACTTCAACTTGTGCAGAATGCCGCAGCAAGGCTCCTAACGGATGTTGCCCGCCGAGAGCATATCACTCCCTCTCTTAATGCCTTGCACTGGCTCCCCGTCCAACAACGAGTGATGTTCAAGATTGGATGCTTCATGCATTGGGTATTCCATGGTGTGGGGCCCTTGTACCTGCAACATAAATTCACCAGGTACGCCCCGTTTAGGACATTGAGGTCTAGTAACTCTGTGAATTTTAACATCCCGCAAGTTAACAAGATCAGACGTGGAGGTAGATCCTTTTTCGGCTCAAGGGGACAGATTTTGGAACCACCTACCTCTGGCCCTGAGAATGATTCCCAGTCTTCTCTCATTCAGACATGCACTGAAAACCTTACTTTTCAAACAGGTGTTTGATCTTACTATATAACACTTATTTGGTTTATATAATTTTGGGGGTTTTCTTAAATCTTAGTCTATAAATTCACGGTTGGTAATGTTCTTTTATTTTAAAGATACTTTTTCCCCACGTTTATTAAACAGTTTTCTTCACATTCTCTATATCTCGTCCGAACCCTTTGAACCTTGAGACCCCCCTACCTTCCTCCCCTTTTTATTGACTCTCCATTTGATAAGTGCTAGGAAATTGGTTTCTGGAATAGGTGCCTTTATTCTCTAGGCCTTTGTGGCCCATGGCAAAGTGTCATGCCTTCTTTTTTTCCTCCCTGTTGAATTAGTCAGCTAAGTGCATCGAGGCCCGAAGGGTAAGACTGCGTGTACACAAGACTGTACATCATCATAATCCTGAACATTATATAACTGTTCTAAATACCTATTTTGGCCTCTTGTTCCCATAAAACTCGACTCTGACTGGAACTATGTGTCTGTTCAGCTCCTCTCTCTGGTGAGTAATTATTCCAGCAGCTCCTGCTAGGAGAATTCCCAGACAGGCTGTGTGTGAGGCTGGCTGTGATTGGTGAAAACTCTTGCTGTGTGAGAAGCTGGCTGTGATTGGTCTAGACTTCTGCCCAGCAGCAACAGATTAACACTATGCTTTCTGTTGTTTCTGCTATGTCACTGAGCTTACCTTACAAAATGAATTTTAAAGGCATATTATCTTTTTCTGCTTCTGTGAACACAATATATAACAGTTATATGACATACAAAACATGAAGTAATTGTAAATAACTCTGCTTTTGTCTTTAACACATAAACATAGGAACTGTATTAAGTTTATTAGCAGGTTTAACTGTATACACATATAAGGCTATACTAGCAACCGAGGACAGGTTTTAGTTACACTTACACCAAAATTATCTATAATTCTATGTTCTTAGTGGTAGGACTTGAACATGAATTTGAGGAATTTTCAATCAGGTTCTCAACTTCCAAGTGTCTTTTATCACTCTCAAGTAGAACAACTAACTTCTGTATAGGACGTTCCAACTTGAGTGGAGTAGTGAGACGTTTTCCTTTTTTGCCAAGTTTTGAGTCTCCTATTTGTAATAACACTCTTCTTACTAGTTTGTCTTCATCCTTGTAAACTTCTAGAACTTTGGCTGATTTTCATTGACTTCTAGGTAAATCTTCTTCTTTTACTAACACTATGTCACTAACTTGGACATTTCTTCTAGATGTTGGCCATTTACTTCTTATCATAAGATTGGCTAAGTACTCTTTCCTCTATCTGTTCTGATAGATATTGAACTCTTCGCCATCTCCTTTGAGCATATAAATCATCTTTGGTGAACTTGCCAGGGGGTGGCTGTATGTAATCAGACTTAAGGTGAAGTAGATGGTTGGGAGTTAAAGGGTCCAAACTTGTTGGGTCGTTGATGTTATCATCTGTAAGTGGACTAATGTTAACAATAGACATTACTTCATAGAACAGGGTCCTAAGTGAAGCATCATCTATTCTTCCGGCGTTCTTTTTCAACACTGAACTTAACATATTTCTCACAGTTCTGATTTGTCTTTCCCAAGCTCCTCCTGGATGGCTTGAATGTGGATCATTCATATGAAAATCACACTGTTTCTCTAACAAAAACTCAGTTACTTTTTCTTTATCAATCTCTTTTAGAGATTTCTTCAATGCATTCTTTGCTCCGACAAAATTAGATCCTTGGTCAGATTTAAGCTCTCTGACGGTACCTCTCTGGTACCTCTGTCTATGAAACATCTTAAGGCGTTCATGAATGCGTCAGTAGACATATCTTCTAACATTTCTAGGTGAATCGCTCTGGAACTCACGCTGGACATGTAAATATTAGTCCATATCACTTGTACTACTTGCAGTTCTGTTTGATGATGAATGTGCCAAAACAATCCATTAAAAGAAATGGTGGTGATGGCCATTCTTTGTTCTTCTGTAGGTCTACGTGCCTTTCTGCAGACTACACATTTACTTATATACTTTGCTATAACTTTGCTTCCTTTCACTATCCAGTAACCACCTTCACTCAAACAGCTTTGGGAAAAGCTTCTTCCTTGATGCAATGATATGTTGCGGTATTGATTAATAATCAATCTTGTGAAGGTAGAGTTTTTGGGTAGAATTGCTGGATGCTTCACTCTGCTAGGTAACAACGCATTTTCTAGTCTCCCTCCCACCTTCAGTATACCATCCTGCCGAACAAGATTAAGCTTGTACAATGGGTGGTTGTTTGAAAGTCTTTTTAGGTTCTTGACGAAGTCTCTTCAACTCTTCACTGTAGAATCTCTGTTGAATGAGTCTTATGACTGTTTCTTCAGCTTTCATTCTTTCTTCTACATTCAACAATTCCTTCTTTATGATTCCCTTTGCCAAACATTGAATTCAAGCTACTACTTTATGACTGTATTCCATTTTGAACATCTGGCTAGTCTTTTAAGTAACCGTATGTCATCTTGAAACTTGACCGCAGTGCTCAGTGTTTGTATAACTTTTACTTCTGGATCACCCATAGACAATTCTGTGTAAACTTTACTGGGCATGATTTCCTTTTCCCAAAGGAACTCTGGGCCTGTGAACCAATTTGAATTTTTCAATTCTGTTACATTCAGGCCTCTTGAAGCATGATCTGCTGGGTTATGCTTTGTATCAATGTGATGCCAATGTTCCGGATTTGTTATTTCCCGAATTTTCTCAACACTGTTGGCGACAAAGATATGGAATCTTCTGTCTTCGTTGTTTATGTATCCTAGGACAACTTGTGAGTATGTGCAAAAATATTCTTCATCTATTTTCGATTCCAATTCTTCTCTCAGAAACTTGCTTACTGATGCTGAAACTACAGCTGTTCTCAGTTCAAGTCTTGGTATTGTCTGAATACTGGTAGGTGCAACTCTGGCCTTCCCCATAACCAGGGCACAGTGTATCTTTTCTTCTCCTATTACTCTGATGTAGGAGCGCTGACCATAACCATAACTACTGGCATCTGAAAAATAATGAAGTTCTATTTTCTTGTACTTTCCGAAATCATGAGGTACAGAACATCTGGGTATCCGAACTTCTCTCAAGTTTTGCAAGTCTCTTATCCAACTCTCCGACCTTGGCCTCACATTTTCAGGTATGGGCTCATCCTATCCCAACTTCTGTCTGCATAATTCTTGCAGTATTTCTTTTGTTCTGAGGATTTCTGGGGCCAAAAATCCCAATGAATCAAATATAGAAGCCACTGCGGAAAAAATGGTTCGTCTAGTTGCTTAATGGTTCGTCTAGTATCTTACCAAGATACCGAGCTGGTCAATAAGCAGGGAGATGCTGTGTTCCCTGCTCTGCTTATTGACCAGCTGAATTCTTGGGGACATGACCTGACCTGTCCTTCAGTCTTCACTCTGCTGCTTCACTGCCTGATGAGTCCAGCATCATTACAGTAGCAGAACTCCATTACAGAGAGGGGCCGGCTTCTGCACTTCTTTATATCTTCTGCTTTATGGGGACTGACTAGCTGAGGAAGAATATGGCTTCTCCTAGGTCTTTGGACTTTACTCACAGATAGGCTCACAGGGAATGCTGTTGTCCTATAATTCTGGAGATTGTCTGCTGTCTTTTCATCCAGCTGAGGCTGCAGGGCTCAGGCTGGGGGTTGTGATCAATGTCTCAGCCGAGACAAGATCCTGGCTTTGTTTCCTATATCGGGGAGCTCCTAACACACGCAACACCCTACCCCTAGCAAGGGGTGGGCTACACTGCATCTAACTTCCCTTCTCCACCCAAGTGCAGGATGTGGGAACAGTCCACACCTCCACAGAGGGGATGCTAAGCTGGAATGAACCATTCCAGCCTAGATATGCTAAACTTAAACTAGCTCCTTTCCAACGCATTGCTGCCACCTGCTGGTGAACATGGTAAATTACAAGGAAATTCACATTTAATATAGTTTTAAATGCGCAGTTGTGAAGACATGAGCAAAATTATATCAGATGTCAATATAAAAGCTCTTACAAGACAGTAGCAGAGTAGAGGAGTGTAGTAACACAACTCTGGGGTGTTACACTTTGACTCACGGACACTGCTCGTGCGCCCTCAGGGGTAAGGAGATCTGATGGTCTTTTCTCCTTAACCTCACACGTCGCACGCGTGGATTGTGAAATCTTCTTACCTTTACAAGGGTTAGGGTTAGGGTTTTGCCCCCCAATATGCTACGCCCACCACCCACCCCCTGGATGGCTGATAGTGCTGGGAGCAGAAGTAGATTTCACAATCCGCACGTGCAAGGAGAAAAGACCGTCAGATCTCCTTACCCCTGAGGGTGCACACGCGGTGTCAGCGTGAGTCAGCGCTCCCCGTAATTTTACCTTACCTGTGCCTTGCTAGTGCACTTGCACTGAAGTGCACACCCCCGGAAGTCACGAGGGGTAAGGTATTTTCACGAAGTAAGGATTTTTGTTAGAACACCGGTACAGACCCAGCAGACAGTGAGCTCACTACAATAATCATTATCTGGGTGAGAAGAACAGAAATGGATCGCACATCCACAATGCTATGCTTTGATCTAGCTCGCTTCTCAGCACTATATTAAAGTGTACAGCCCCCCATACTGCATGCTGTACAAGAGGCATTAGTGTACATTTTGATCAAAAGGCATAAGCCCACACCACGCCAGGGTCGCCTCTTTGAGTGGGACCTACCTACTCTGACAAAAAGGCGCAGCGACAATGCGGTGACAAAGCGGCACTGCCCTAGTAGACGGTGGGACCCAGGAGTCAAACAGCACCTCTGCTGTATGACAATGCCACCCATGGCACTGGGTCCCACCAACCCACCAGCACAGCACCACAAAAACAAAGGCCACCACGCAGTACTGCACCATGTGAACAGTTGTCTAACACAACATGTCCATTGCTATCAGAAGCTACAGGTCAATGACCACTTATATGCAGACTTCTGTGATTAAAACCACCTGTGCCGAATGGGAGGAGTGCTGATACCAGTAATAAAGAAGAAAGATTCAAATGGTTATCTGGGGGAGAAGAACAGAACTGGATCACACATCCACAATGCTATCCTTTGATCTAACTCGCTTCTCAGCACTATATTAATGTGTACAGCCCCCCATACTGCATGCTGTACAAGAGGCATTAGTGTACATTTTGATCAAAAGGCATAAGCTCACTCACCATGCCAAGGTCGCCTCTTTGAGTGGGACCTACTCTGACAAAAAGGCGCAGCGACAATGCGGTGACAAAGCGGCACTGTCCTAGTAGGCACAGGAGCACTGCCTAGTGCATCCTTCAAGGCCTGGAAACCTTGCTCACATTCAGGCATCCATGACACCATCCTGGGCAGCTTGTTCTTGGTCAAGTCTGTCAGAGGCTTGGCCAGGGCACTATAGTTCTGGATAAACTTTATATAGTACCCGGCTGTCCCCAAGAAAGACATAACCTACTTCTTGGTGAGAGGAGTGGGTCATTTCATGATTGCTTCCACCTTCTCTGTCTCAGGTGTCTGCGTACCTCCTCCTACTCTGTGTCCTAAGTAGTGTACTTCATTCATACCCAGGTGGCACTTGCTAGGCTTAACCGTCAGTCCAGCCGCTGCAAGTTTGTCCAGCACTTGTGACAGGTGCACTAGGTGCTCCTCCCACATGGGGCTGAACACTGCGATGTCGTCTAAATAGGCAACAGCGCATCCTTCCAGTCCTTCCAGCAAGTCATTCACAAGCCTCTGAAAGGTGGCTGGCGCATTCTTCATCCCAAACGGCATTACCGTAAATTCATATAAGCCGAAAAGGGGTGATGAAGGCCGACTTTTCCTGAGCCTCCGAGGTCAGGTGAATCTGCCAATACCTCCTGCTCAGGTCCATGATTGTCAGGTAGCCAGCGCCTGCCAACTTATCTAACAATTCATCGATCCTGGGCATGGGGTAAGCATCAGAGGTTGTGATGGCATTCAGTTTCCGATAATCCACACAGAACCTGGTTGTCCGATCTTTCTTAGGGACCAGAACCACCGGCGCGGCCCAGGCGCTGTGGGATTTCTGAATGACCCCTAACTGCAACATCTCTTCAATTTCCTTTCTGATGTCTACCTGAACCTCTAAAGAGACACGGTAGGCAGACTGCTTGGTGGGAGAATGTGTACCTGTGTCCACATGGTGCACTGCAAAGTGTGTCCTCCCAGGTTTTCCTCTAAAAGTTTTGTAGTGAGTGGTCAGCACTTCAAAAAGCTGGGGGCGAGAGTTGTGGGTTGATGTTTAAGTCTGCTCCCAACCTTCGAGCGTCGGCCAGCAAGTCTAGCAGGGGGTCAGCCTCCTCTCTCTCAGGCAGACTGCAGACTGGCATGACATGTGGGGCTCTCTCATGATGCTCCTTAAGCATGTTTACATAAAATGTTTTCAGTCGTCTACCTCCTTCTCCAAGGCTCACCACATAATTCACCTTGTTCAGACACTTTACAATTGGATATGGCCCCTCCCATGCAGCCTGCAGTTTGTTCTGTCGCATAGGAAGCAGGACATATACCATTTCACCCTCCTGGTATATCCGCTCTCTAGCAGTGCGGTCATACCACTGTTTCTGCTTACTCTGGGCCTGCGCCATATTCTCTTTGACCATACCAACAAGTGTCTCCATTTTGTCTCGGAACCTGAGTACATAGTCTACCACAGCAAACTTACCTTCCCAAGACTCTCAGATTAGGTCTAGGGGGTCTCTTACTTGTCTACCATACAGGAGTTCGAAAGGCGAAAAACCCGGTTGCCTCCTGGGGGACTTCTCTGTAGGCAAATAGTAAGTGAGGCAGGTACCGCTCCCAGTCCTTCCCTTGCAACCCCACAAACGTCTTTAGCATCTGTTTCAACTTCCCATTGAAGCGCTCACACAGGCTGTTTATTTGTGGGTGGTAAGGGCTGGCCACGATATGATTCACCTGTATTTTCCTGCAGAGTCCCTGCATCAGCTCAGACATAATGTCACCACCAGATCTTTTCAGAAGTTCTGTTAGACGTTCTTTAGTACCTTCTGCGTGATCTTCTTTTGTTTTGCTTTCATTTTGACATCTCTCCTCCCTCTCCTAGCTGTCATCTAATAGCAGTGATTTCCTCCCTATATATCTCCTCCCCATACTGCCTTACCTTGCGGTTTATACAACTTCCTGGAGTGTGCTGATGCTAGAAGCTGTTACTGCTGCATCCACAAGATAAGTCTGTTTCTTTATTTCTTTTTTTTGCTGTGGGATTGATCCCAGGTGACCCTGACTCCCTCCGTATTAAGTATAGGGAGCCGGTGGTCGTGTCCCCTCACTATTATAGGGTGTTCAGGTGTCATACAGTCGAGGAACGAGGGTATGCAATTTTCTACCATTGAGATTTTTGCATAGGCTTAGCAGTAAGGGAGAGAGCTAGGGCTGTTACAGGGCTTACCCTTTTGTTCCTTAGTTTTGGATCAAGTCAGTCGGATCTTCATTTGTGTCTTCTAGTTTTCTGTAACGCCATCCGTGACACATAAACTACGGTCCTTGGTCGCTGAGAAGCTCCGCTGGGAACCCCACTCTTGTGAAGATCCCAAGCAGGGCATCGGCAACTTTGTCCGACCTAATGGAAGACAATGCCACTGCTTTGGGATAGCGAGTGGCGTAATCCACCACGGTCAAGATGAATCGTTTGCCTGAACTGCCGGGGATGGCCAATGGACCAATAATGTCCACCGACACTCTCCAGAAAGGTTTGTCAATTACAGGCAAGGGATTCAACGGAGCTCTGTGACCATCTTCAGGTTTGCCAACTCGCTGGCAGGCGTCACAGGACCTACAGTAATTTGCTATGTCTGTTCCGATGCCAGGCCAGAAAAAATTCTGCATCACCCGGGATTTTGTCTTTGTTATTCCCAGGTGACCAGCTAAGGGGATCTCATAAGCCACTTGCAGTAATTGTCCCTGAACTGCACAGGTACAATGAGCTGTCTTTTTAGTGGCCCCACCCTACTGTCACTGCGGGAAGTGTCCTCTTTATACAGTATCCCATTGTCCCACAACACCTTGTATTTATCTCCCTCTGCAGGCATGCTGGCAGCTAAGCCTCTCAGCTGCTCCGAAATAGGGTCATTCCGCAGGGCCTGCTCAAAGGCGGCACTAAAAGTCCCAGCCAGCTGTCCTGTGGCAAACAATGACAGCTGCTGAGGCTCTGAAGCGGCTGAGTCCACTGAGGCAGAACAGGTGGACATGGACACTTCCACCTGCTCTTCCCAGATGGACTGATCCGCTGCGTCCTCTGCAGCACTGTGAGTGACAGGCAAAACAGGTATAACAATATTATCACATCCAACATTTCCATCACTTGAATTGGATAAATATACATCTGTCACCTATGTACGTACACCTACAATCCCTTCCACATCTCCTGTCTTAGGAGAACTGCTCCCACACACCCCACTTCCCACCTCCCTCTGTCCATCCCCAAGGTGATCTGGTGTTATACAACCATCCTCATACAGTACCTCGGTATGTCTAAGGGGTTATGTTGGCATGGGTGAGTCCTGTGCTTCAGGGGGCACATAGCACGAGACCAATCATCCCAGGTCAGTGCCTAACAAAACATTGGTAGGGATCTCTTCAGAGACCCCAACTTCTCTTACTCCACTTCCAGCTCCCCAATCAAGAAAGACACGAGCAAGGGGAACATTGGGACTCATCCCCCCAACTCCAGTGATTGTGAGACTTTTGCCTGGAATAAGATCTTTGTCGTCCACTAGTTCGGGCCGGACTAGTGTGACCTCTGTGCCAGTGTCGTGGAAGCCCATGGTGCACAGGTTGCCCACAGTTTTTAGTACCTCAATCATAAAGAAATGAATCGTTTTAGTGGACCCTGCATGGTTGGTCCATATATGTCTTGATATAGGTTTGTCCCGTTTATTGCGGATGTCCCCAATGTGTTCAAGAATTCGCTTTTTGAACATCCTTTTGGTTTTACCTATATATTTGAGTCCACGGTCACATTGAGCCATATAAATGATCCCATGAGTGGCCAATAATTATCATTGTGTTATGCCATAGGTATCAATCTAGGCATATTCATTCAGAGACCGGTGGGAAAGAAATAGGCACAGTTTTATTTTATTCAATTGCGGGTCATATACTTGTATATATAATTGGTATACCCCAGTTTGGCTTCAGTCCAGAACACGAGACACTGGGGTCATTCTAGGTCACTTCAAATATTAGTGCCTAGACTATATCTGTATGACCAATGTCTCCTGCTCTGCAAGCCGGATTGATAAATTCTCTAAATTGATTAGCCAGTCAGCAGCTGGTAGTTAATTTTTATCACATGCTCCAGTGATTTCCTCACTATCATAAAAGAGAGAAAAATAAATTAACTTGTATATAGTATTATTTGAAGTACTCAGGTGACTACTATTGGTGATGGGTACTCTATGGTCAAATATGTCCCCTGATGAACCAACCAGGCAAAATGCGTAGGGACGATATTGGACATCTCTATTAACTAACTTTTCTATTACTTTATACAATTTATTTCTATAATTAGGGTGTTCTCTGTCACTACTCTATGAATGCCCACAGTAACAGCCTGTAGGTTATCTGTGTTGCTCTTAGCACTCCCACTCACCAACAGCTGGGCTGATGGGTTGCTGGCAGGCTTGCCAGGTGGCTCTGACTTCTTCTTCTCAGGACAGGGGTTGCTAAGATGTCCTGGCGCACGTCTGTAGGTACTGGCTGGATTCCGGCAGTTCCAGGTACTGGTCGGTGGAAGTGTTGCTTTGCTGGGGATGAATATTTCTCTCTTCTCAAACGGGAGAAGGAATAGCCGTGTGGTTCAGGTGTCACCTTGGCAAGATATTCATTGGCTGAGTATGCGGCCTCGGCAGCTGTTGCTGGCTTACGCTCCTCCACATACTTCTTGATGTCTGGGTATTTGTGGCACATTTCAGCACATTTCATAGAACTGCTCTAGGACCATCAACTCTCTGAGGGTCACACGGGTGGCAAAAATCGCTGGAGTCAACTGAGATTTATGAATAATAGCATCCTTAGGGCCTGATAATCATTGTCCTTTTCAGGTGGTAATGCCGCATGGGCCTGCTGGGCTTTGCCCCTCAGCCTGGGTGTCGGGTACCTGGCCCACTGCGACTCAGGCAGTTTATGGTAATGACATGTTTTCTCAAAAGATAGCAAGAAAACCTCAATGTCACAGTTCTCATCCATAACTGGAAATTTGGTCCTTGCAACTAGAGGTATCTCTCCACCCACAGCGGGTCGATCTGACTGCTCGCAATCGTTCAGCCAAGCAACAATTAAAATGACCTTTCTCACACAAAATGGTAACGTTACTTTTCAGAGACAGGATTCGTTAATTCCTTTGCTTAGAACACGGAAGACTTAGCAAATAAGATTTTTCAATCTTTTAATAAAAGTCAAACGGAAAAACAGTGCATATATACATTTACAGAAAAATGACTATTCTACAGGGTGGGCCATTTATATGGATACACCTTAATAAAATGGGAATGGTTGGTGATATTAACTTCCTGTTTGTGGCGCATTAGTATATGTGAGGGGGGAAACTTTTCAAGATGGGTGGTGACCATGGTGGCCATTTTGAATTCGGCCATTTTGAATCCAACTTTTGTTTTTTCAATAGGAAGAGGGTCATGTGACACATGAAACTTATTGGGAATTTCACAAGAAAAACAATGGTGTGCTTGGCTTAAATGTAACTTTATTCTTTCATGAGTTATTTACAAGTTTCTGACCACTTATAAAATGTGTTCAATGTGCTGCCCATTGTGTTGGATTGTCAATGCAACCCTCTTCTCCCACTCTTCACACACTGATAGCAACACCGCAGGAAAAATGCTAGCACAGGCTTCCAGTATCCATAGTTTCAGGTGCTGCACATCTTGTATCTTCACAGCAAAGACAATTGCCTTCAGATGACCCCAAAGATAAAAGTCTAAGGGGGTCAGATCGGGAGACCTTGGGGGCCATTCAACTGGCCCACGACGACCAATCCACTTTCCAGGAAACTGTTCATCTAGGAATGCTCGGACCTGACACCCATAATGTGGTGGTGCACCATCTTGCTGGAAAAACTCAGGGAACGTGCCAGCTTCAGTGCATAAAGAGGGAAACACATCATCATGTAGCAATTTCGCATATCCAGTGGCCTTGAGGTTTCTATTGATGAAGAATGGCCCCACTATCTTTGTATCCCATATACCACACCATACCATCAATTTTTTTGTTCCAACAGTCTTGGAGGGATCTATCCAATGTGTGTTAGTGTCAGACCAATAGCGGTGGTTTCGTTTGTTAACTTCACCATTCACATGAAAGTTTGCCTCATCACTGAACAAAATCTTCTGCGTAAACTGAGGTCCTGTTCCAATTTTTGTTTTGCCCATTCTGCAAATTCAGTGCGCCGATCTGGGTCATCCTCGTTGAGATGCTGCAGTAGCTGGAGTTTGTAAGGGGGCCATTTGTGAGTAGCTAATATCCGCCGAAAGGATGTTCGACTAATGCCCCTCTCCAGTGACATGCGGCGAGTGCTACGCTGTGGGCTCTTGCTGAATGAAGCTAGGACAGCCACTGATGTGTCTTCATTAGAGACACATTTCATGCGTCCACATTTTGCCAAATCCAACACTGAACCAGTTTCACGAAACTTAGCAAGCAGTTTGCTAACTGTGGCATGGGAGATGGGTGGTCTCGTAGGGTGTCTTGCATTGAAATCTGCTGCAATGACCCGGTTACTGCGTTCACCAGACATCAACACAATTTCTATCAGCTCCTCACGTGTTAACCTTGGCGACATGTCAATGGCTGGAAACAAAGAGAAACTTGTAAATGACTCATGAAAGAATAAAGTTACGTTAAAACCAAGTACACCATTGTTTTTCTTGTAAAATTCTCAATAAGTTTGATGTGTCACATGACCCTCTTCCTATTGAAAAAACAAAAGTTGAATTCAAAATGGCCAACTTCAAAATGGCCGCCATGGTCACCACCCATCTTGAAAAGTTTCCCCCCTCACATATACTAATGTGCCACAAACAGGAAGTTAATATCACCAACTATTCCCATTTTATTAAGGTGTATCCATATAAATGGCCCACCCTGTAGATAATAATAATTCAAGGCAATAGTAATTAAGGGATAATGGATGAAAGGTATACTTAAGTTCCTCTGTTTCAGTCCTTGAAGCCGTTGTGCAATACGATTAGTATAATATCAGTGGACCCTGAGAACTGACATTCAGAATGCGATACAAATCCAGGTGTTAAGACAAGGCAGGGTTGCCATACAATGCCCTGACAGCATCTTATAACAGTTCTAAAACAGGAGGTGTCAGCAGTTCTGCCAATGAACGTGTGGGCAGGATCGAGAAGGTGTCAGAAAGGTTTATGACCCAGCTAAGGTCAGCCCAGAATGTCCTTATTCTGGCTGAGCCCACAGTTCTGTGGAACCACTAAATACAGCTATGACATTTAGGTATTAATGACCCGTATGATTTTCCGAGTCTAACAAGACCAAACTTGACTCTGCAGGGGCTTGTGATTCTCCAGGACGGCTAAAAGCTGGCTTTTCAGACTTCCAAGGGCACAACACATACTGTTTGACATCTCCGTGTTCGCACTGGTCCACAGAGGTTGAATACGGCGTTAGCCAGTGCAGAATATACCTACGACCAGAGATATGAAAAATCACTATGTTTCAGTCCCTCAAAGGTTCAATAGGTCGCTTTCCCAGCTCTCTCTGGTTCCCTGCGTTAACTGTAGTCGTAATGTCTGGCTAATGTTATCCCAGGCTCCAGTATTTTACTATGAGCCTCGGCAAGGGTGCTTTTGAAGCTCCCATCCTTACCTTTATGACAGGGAAGTGAAATTTTTAATTACTAGGACACAGCTCCAAGCAAGGGTATATTTCTCTTTTAAAGCAAAATAAAGGGGGCCTCTAGGCCTGTGAGTGTGTGTGTGTTTAAAAAGGGGGCTCTACTTGGGGTACCCTCGTCACAACCGGGATTTTGTGTATAGAGCTGAGGACATGGGTTGCTAGATGGCCGCTAGCACATCCGCAATACCCAGTCCCCATAGATAGCTCTGTGTGCTTTTATTGTGTAAAAAAAAAAATGAGATGTGTCCTGTACGTGAGATGAGTCAGGGACAGGACTCATCTCAGGTTAATTTGCATATGTATTAAATAGGTTTTTTCACACAATAAAAGCACACAGAGCTATGCGGACTGGGTATTGCAGATGTGCTAGCGGCCATCTAGCAACCCATGTCCTCAGCTCTATACACAAAATCCCGGTGACAGGAACCCTTTAATCTTCTTCTGGTGAAGCCATTCCTTTGTTGATTTGGATGGATGCTTTGGGTCATTGTCATGCTGAAAGATGAAGTTCCTCTTCATGTTCAGCTTTCTAGCAGAAGCCTGAAGGTTTGGTGCCAATATTGAACTGTTCATAATTCCCTCTAGCTTAACTAAGGCCCCAGTTCCAGCTGAAGAAGAACAGCCCCTTGGCATGATGATGCCACCACCATGCTTCATTGTGGGGATGGGGTTCTTTTGGTGATGTGCAGTGTTGTTTTTGCGTCAAGCATATCTTTTGGAATTATGGCCAAATAGTTCAACCTTGGTTTCATCAGACCATAACACCTTTTCCCACATGCTTTTGGGAGACTTCAGATGTGTTTTTGCAAAATGTAGCCTGGGTTGGATGTTTTTCTTGGTAAGAAAGGGCTTTTGTCTTGCCACTCTACCCCATAGCCCAGACATATGAAGAATACGGGAGATTGTTGTCACATGGACCACACAGCCAGGACTTGCCAGATATTCCTGCAGCTCCTTTAATGTGTCTGTAGGCCTCTTGGTCGCCTCCCAGACCAGTTTTCTTCTCGTCTTTTAATCAATTTTGGAGGGACGTCCAGTTCTTGGTAATGTCACTGTTGTGCCATATTTTCTCCACTTGATGATGACGGTCTTCACTGTGTTCCATGGTGTATCTAATGGCTTGGACATTCTTTTGTCCCCTTCTCCTGACTGATACCTTTTAACAATGAGATCCCTCTGATGCTTTGGAAGCTCTCTGTGGACCATGGCTTCTGCTGTGGGATGCGACTAAGAACATTTCAGGAAAGACCAACTAGAGCAGCTGAACTTTATTTGGGGTTAATCAGAGGCACTTTATATGATGGCCGGTGTATGCTGACTCCTATGATGTCCACTGGTAAAATGTAACAGTGTGTTCTTATCAGTTTGTTTAATATTTAAGTCTGTGTGTATTTGCTCTTCCTCTATATATACCTGAGTATCTAAAAACTGCACCCTTTCCTTTGACGCCGTTAATGTAACTTGGATCTTCTTATCAATGGAGTTCAAAAATACATGAAAAGCCATCAATGCATCCATGGTACCCGTCCAGATGAGGAAAATGTCGTCTATGTATCTCCACCACGTCAAAACATGATTGAAGTGGGGAGATACATAGACAAGACGTTCCTCAAATGACCGCACAAATATGTTTGCATAGGGGGGCACAGCGTTGGAGCCCATCGCCGCGCCCACCAACTGCAAGTAGAACTGTCCTTGAAACATAAAATAATTGTTCCTAAGTGACAATTCTAATAAAGTCAATATGAATTGGCGGGTTGGAACAGGATACTCAGAATCTTGTAGCATATCTTCCACTGCCAATAAGCCCTTCGCATGATTGATAGAAGTGTATAATAATACAATGTCAAAAGATGCTAAAATCGCCCCTTTTGGGATCTGTACTTTCCTTAGTTTATTAATGAAGTCTCCAGTATCGCATATGTAGGACTTTGCACCAGTGGCATATTCTCTCAATATTTTATCCAAAAAGATGTTAATATTGGAAAAAATTTAGTTTCTGCCTGATATTATAGGCTGTACAGGCGGGTCTATCAACCTCTTTCGTATCTATAGATCTCTCAATATGTAAAAGAGATCTATAGACAACTAAGAGAACCGGGTACTTATGGACAACTAGGAAAAGACCCTAAGTTTGATATTGCTAGAAAAATTGAAAGTCTATTAATGATAGCGGAAGAAAAAGGTATTATAGATAGACAACTGAAAGAATTTTTGATAGTGAAGTCTCCAGTCACTCCAACGATGTATACATTACCTAAGATACACAAGAGGTTGATAGACCCGCCTGGACGGCCTATAATATCAGGCAGAAACTCAATTTTTTCCAATATTAACATCTTTTTGGATAAAATATTGAGAGAATATGCCACTGGTGCAAATTCCTACATCAGGGATACTGGAGACTTTATTAATAAACTAAGGAAAGTACAGATCCCAAAAGGGGTGATTTTAGCATCTTTTGACATTGTATTATTATACACTTCTATCAATCATGCGAAGGGCTTATTGGCAGTGGAAGATATGCTACAAGATTCTGAGTATCCTGTTCCAACCCGCCAATTCATATTGACTTTATTAGAATCGTCACTTAGGAACAATTATTTTATGTTTCAAGGACAGTTCTACTTGCAGTTGGTGGGCGCAGCGATGGGATCCAACGCTGCGCCCCCCTATGCAAACATATTTGTGCGGTCATTTGAGGAACGTCTTGTCTATGTATCTCCCCACTTCAATTATGTTTTGACATGGTGGAGATACAAAGATGACATTTTCCCCATCTGGACGGGTACCATGGATGCATTGATGGCTTTTCATGTATTTTTGAACTCCATTGATAAAGGAGATCCAATTTACATTAATGGCATCAAAGGAAAGGGTGCAGTTTTTAGATACTCAGGTATATATAGAGGAAGAGCAAATACACACAGACTTGAATATTAAACAAACTGATAAGAACACACTGTTACACTTTACCAGTGGACATCCTAGAAGAATGGTAAATTCTTTACCGTACAGCCAAATGTCGAGAGTGAAAAGGATAGTGGATAAGGAGGATCATACTAACCAGGCTCTGCAAAATATGGCGCAGTCCTTTGTAAACAAAGGCTATCCAAGGAGTTTGGTGCATAGACATGCAGATAGAGCAAGAAACATACCAAGAGAGGAATTGTTAACAACAAAACAGAAACAAAAAATGGATAGGTTACCTTTTGTGTCATCCTATAATGAGTTGAGTCCTAGAATTGAACGAATAGTGAGACAACATTGGGGGATACTCAGGAGCAGCTATCCTACAATAGCGGCCTTTAGAGACTCCTCCATGATGGCATACAAAAGAGCAGGGGATATTCGAGATAGAATAGTGCAATCAAGGGGGCCAGAAAAGGGCCAGGCAAGACAAACTTTTTTCAAAATGAAGCGTACAGGGAGTTTCCCGTGCTTGGGATGTGTGAACTGTAAACTTATGAGTAAGGGATCTGTATTTACACATCCCGATACAGGAGA
Organism: Bufo gargarizans; assembly: GCF_014858855.1. Classification (NCBI taxonomy): domain Eukaryota; kingdom Metazoa; phylum Chordata; class Amphibia; order Anura; family Bufonidae; genus Bufo; species Bufo gargarizans. Next base: position 6,527,359 of record NC_058082.1, read on the forward strand.
AACCTTTGACATCAAGTATTATCTCACATGTGATTCATCGTGGATAATATAAGTACTGTGGTGTCCATGTAAAATACTCTACGTAGGGGAAACTACCTGTGACACGAAAACCAGATTAAATAACCATAGACAATTCATTAGGAATAAAAGAAAAGACCTATCGGTGTCAAAGCATTTTGTGAAAAAAAAAATCATAAGGAAAATGAATTAAAATTCATGATTGTAGATCATGTTAAACCGTTGGAAAGGGGTGGTGACAGACTAACGATATTAAAGAAAAATTAGTTAAGATGGATTTTTCGTCTTGATACATTGAGGCCCGAAGGCTTAAATGTTGAATTTAGGGTAACTGGGGGTATGGTAGGTTAGCGCCCTGTCATTCACTGCTTGTGGTCGTGTTTATCTGTATTGCTGTACTAGGTGAACTTATTGTATGTTACATATAACTATAACTCTGTTAATTATGTTATAACAGGATTATCTGTGATATGATGGAAAACATGGAAGCTGTTAATGTTGTGGGATAAAATAGCTGGATATAAGAGTGTGGAATAAGGAAGATTTTTCATGTATATATATTTGCCCAAAGAATTGCCCTCAAACAAAATGGTGGAGATCGGGAGTGCGGGATGATGACGTTCGATGACGTACGGGTATGCGGCGTGGTGGTTGGTCCGAGGGCACGTTCATGTGCACTGGACGGGCTGACACTACACTGATACCTGACGCCGCGATCGTTGGGTCTTCGTCCCGAGTGACGTGTAACAGATATTTACCGCCTGGTAGGAGGGATGGGGGTTGACACATGCGCAGTGGAGATCGGGAGACGCGCTGATTGCTGAACATAGCGTGGAGTACCGCGAGCCAATACGAACATTTATCTTCCTTATTTGCCATACTAAATACAGTTCTATTGCCCCAACAAGGTATATTTTTTAATATATATGTTTTTAATGCACCATGCACTTTATCAGATTAGCACTATGACTATATGAATTTTATATTTAGTATCACAGGTATGATATATAGATTGTGATTGAATATGTATTGAACACCATTCACTTCTGTGTATATTGAGATACAATTTGGAAATTGAGGAATTGTAACATTGTTAAAGAGGGAGTGCACATTATTTATAGGATGATTAATTAATTGGAATTAATTACAAGATGTATATATACTTGCACTATTGCACTTTATAGTTCACTTGGCTTGAGAAAGGTTCTGAGAGAGAACCGAAACATTGCTATATGAGATGTGTGAATAAATAGCACATTTTTCTCACTGTTTAAGGAGTGCTGCAGAGTTCTATTACTTGTTTATCATCCTGAATCGTGGGATTACCGCAGGCACCCACTTATCAATTTTCAAGGGAGTGCTGCCTGGCTTTTTATGGAGATATATATATATATATATATATATATATACCCTATGCTCCTTTTCACACCACTAGCCTGATTACCAGAGTTGGTTGAGAACCGAATTTTAATAATTGAATCAATAAAGATGCTTTTAACGTATCTTTCAGGCAGTTAACAGAGTTCTATAGCAGTATGTTTATTTTTTATCGAGTAATAGTTAACCTCAATCTTGTCATTCAACATAAATGGTGGATTTATTTCTCTCTTCAGTATCTGTACTGTCACTTTAAGTTATTTAAGCACTTTATGATCTCTCTGAGAGGTATATCTAAGATTTGACCAATAGTTCTACTGATCTGTATGCAATTTGTATGGATTACTATTTGTATGCTATTTGTAGTTTGCAATTGTATGGTTGCAATTGAATTCAGCAATTTGAATTTGATGGAACTGTAAGTAAACACATATATAACTGGTTCAGTATATAGTGCTAAACACAATACTAACAATATGAACATTATATAACTGTTCTAAATACCTATTTTGGCCTCTTGTTCCCATGAAACTAGACTCCTGTCTCTGGTGAATAATGATTCTAGCAGCAGGAGCTGGGGGAATTCCCAGACAGGCTTTGTGTAAGGCTGGCTGTGATTGGTGAAAACTCTTGCTGTGTGAGAAGCTGGCTTTGATTGGTCTAGACTTCTGCCCAGCAACAACAGATTAACACTATGCTTTCTGTTGTTTCTGCTGTCACTGAGCTTATCTTACATTACAATCTTAAATGAATCTTAAAACCATATTATCTTTTTCTGATTCTGTTAACACAAAATATAACAGTTATTTGACATCCAAAACATGATGTCACAGTAAATAACTCTGCTTTTGTCTTTAACACATAAACATAGGAACTGTATTAAGGATATTAGTAGGTCTAGCTCAATACACATATAAACTATACTAGCAACCTAGGACAGGTCTTAGCTGGACAGCTACACAGATGCAGTTATATACTGTAACTATACAGCCAGTCATATACGTGACCACACACAGGACAAGCTGCGGGTATATACTGTAACTATACAGCCGGTCATATACCTAACCACATACCATCCACACATAGGACAAGCTGTGGTTATATACTGTAACTATACAACCAGTCATATACCTGACCACATACAGTCCACACATAGGACAAGCTGCGGTTATATACTGACTCTATACAGCAGGTTATATACCTGACCACATACCATCCACACACAGGACAAGCTGCGGTTATATACTGTAACTATACAGTTATGTACCTGACCACATACCAATCACACAGAGGACAAGCTGCGGTTATGTCCTGTAACTATACAGCCGGTTTTATAACTGACCAGATACAGTCCACACATAGGACAAGCTGCAGTTATACACTGTAACTATACAGCCAGTCATATACCTGACCAGACACAGGACAAGCTGCGGTTATATACTGTGACTATACAGTGTCATGTTGGACAGGATACAAGATACAATAAACAAACAGAAAAACACAAAACGAGTGTCTAGGCCAGAAGCTGTGAATAAAGGTCACCTCCTGACTAATCCCTACCAGCTCTCCTAGACTTCTGTGCCCACGTTCAGACCCTAAAGGTGGGAGTAAACGTGCCCTCTTGCCTAAGGCTTAAGATTCCCTAAAATCCCTAAGATGGTGAAAGGGGGAAAGAAACAGCCTGCTTCCTCAGGACCTGGAGGGGACAGGCATCTCTAACAGCCTAGACAGAAAACAAAAAGAAAACAAACCAACTTATCTTGTTACTGAGCAGAAGCAGAAACACCAAATCCTTCCTTCCTTCCCCTGAGCAAGATAGAAGCTATAACCCGCACAGGACACTGGGAAGGGGCGTAATTTAAATTCATACAAACGACCCCACCCAGTGCACCTGAAGGGAGGCAGATAAATCTCTAATCCAAACCCAAAACTAAACTAAACACATGCTGCTAACCTGGCAGAGCTCTGCACATAAACTGAGCAGGGCATGACAGTACCCCCCTTCTACGGGTGACCTCTGGACACCCAGGCCCAACTTTATCCGGGTGGGCCCTGTGAAAAGCCCTCGCCAGTCGGCTGGCACTAACATCCACAGCCGGAACCCACATCCTCTCCTCGGGCCGTATCCCTTCCAGTGTACCAGGTACTGAAGGGAACCCCGAAGAACACGTGAGTCGAGAACCCTAGAGATCTTGAATTCTACATTTCCATCAACCAGAACAGGGGGAGGAGGCAATGGCGATAGTTCCACCGGTTTCACAAATTTCTTCAGTAAAGACCTGAGGAACACATCATGGATAGAATTGAGGGGACACCTGGATATTCGGGTTTGGCAGGTTCGGCCAAACTTGAAAAAAAAATTCGGGTTGGGGACCTGAACTTTTGAGCACTAAAATAGCTGTAAAAATGTCATGGAAAGAGCTAGAGGGCTGCAAAAGGCAAATGTGCTTAAGAGCATGGCAAATGCTCTGCAAACAAATGTGGATAGGGAAATGAATTAAAAAAACATAAAAGACCTTAAAAAAATAAAAATTAGGAATGATGTAGGAGGAAGAGGTTGAGGAGGCAGTGAATGGGTGGATGTGGCCGTGTAAGCTCACGTGGTGGTCTAGGTGGAAGCGGCGGCGAAAGAGGAATAGATAGCCAACACAGATGTGTGTTACTTTGCATTTTTACATAGGGGTATCCCCCAAAATATTGGGACATATAAAAAGAAAAATAAGGAATAAGTGCAATTGAGTACAAGGATGGATGGTTGAGGCTGTTAGAACTGTCTATTCTGCACAAGGTACAAACAAGTCCTGAGGGATCCAAGCCTGGTTCATTTTAATGAACGTGAGCTTGTCCACGTTGACTGTGGACAGGCGGCTGCGTCTGTCTGTAATGACGCCTCCTGCTGTGCTAAATACATGTTCAGAGAGTACACTGGCTGCACGGCAGGCCAGCACCTCCAAGGCATACAGGGCAAGCTCTGGCCATGTGGACAATTTGGAGACCCAGAAGTTAAATGGGGCAGAACCATCAGTCAGTACGTGTAGTCGTGTGTACAGGTACTGTTCCACCATGTTGTTCAAATGCTGCCTCTTGCTAACACGCTCCATATCAGCAGTTGGGGCCGGTTGTTGCGGCGAGGTGACAAAGCTTTTCCATATGTCAGCCATGCTAACCCTGCCTTCTGAGGTGCTGGCACTGACACAGCTGCGTTGGCGACCTCTTCCTCCTCCCCTGCCTTCGCCTTGTGCTTCCACTTGTCCCCCGGCATCAGTCGGGAATGCTCTTAGAAGCGCGTCTATCAGCGTGCGCCTGTAGTCGCGCATTTTCCGATCAGACTCCAGTGAGGAAATCAAGGACGGCACATTGTCTTTGTAATGGGGATCCAGCAGGGTGGCCACCCAGTAGTCAGCACACGTTAAAATGTGGGCAACTCTTCTGTCGTTGCGCAGGCACTGCAGCATGTAGTCACTCATGTGTGCCAGGCTGCCCAGAGGTAAGGACAAGCTGTCCTCTGTGGGAGGTGTATCGTCTGCGTCCTCCGTATCCCCCCAGCCAAGCACCAGTGCACTGGCAGCAACCACTCGTCTGTCTGTTGTTCTATACCCTGCCACAACTCCTGTGCGGTGTGGGGCCTGTCCCCCAAACATGTGAGTTTCAGAATGGCCTGCTGATGTTTACCCCTGGCTGTGCTGAAGTTGGTGGTGAAGGTCTGCCGCTGACCGGATGAGGAGGTGGTAGAAGAGGAGGAGGAAGCCGAGTAGGAAGAGGAGGCAACAGGAGACAAATAATGATGCCCTGCGATCCTTGGCGGCAGAAGGACGTGCGCCAAAGAGCTCTCCGCCTGGGGCCCAGCTGCCAGTACATTTACCCAGTGTGCAGTTAGGGAGATATAGCGTCCCTGGCCGTGCTTACTGGTCCACGTATCTGTGGTTAGGTGGACCTTGCCACAGATGGCGTTGCGCAGTGCACACTTTATTTTATCCGATACTTGGTTGTGCAGGGAGGGCGCGCTTCTCTCCTGGATAAGTAGTGGCGGCTAGGAACGAGGTACTGTGGGACAGCAAGCGACATGAGCTGTTTGAAGCTGTCCGTCTTCACCAGCCTGAATGACAGCATTTCAAAGGCCAGTAGTTTAGAAATGCTGGCATTCAGGGCCAGAGATCGAGGGTGGTTAAGTGGGAATTTACGCTTTCACTCCAAGCTTTGTGAGATGGAGAGCTGAACGCTTCCGTGTGACATGGTGGAGATGCTTGGCGACGGAGGTGGTGTTGTTGGTGGCAGCAGCAGGAGGGGACTGAGCCCTTTCTTGGTTTTGAAGGTGCTTACTCCACTGCAGCCCGTGTCTCTCATGTAGATGCCTGGTCATGCAGGTGCCTGGTCATGCAGGTTGTGCTAAGGTTCAGAACGTTAATGCCTCGCTTCAGGCTCTGATGGCACAGCGTGCAAACCACTCGGGTCTTGTCGTCAGCACATTGTGTGAAGAAGTGCCATACCAGGGAACTCCTTGAAGCTGCCTTTGGTGTGCTTGGTCCCTGGTGACGGTGGCCAGTAGCAGGCAAACTGTTTTGGCGACGGCTGCTCTGCTTTTGCACCCTGCTCCCGCTTTTGCTATGCTGTTGGCTCGGTCTCACCACTGCCTCTTCCTACGAACCCTGAAAGTCAGTGGCACGACCTTCATTCCATGTGGGGTCTAGGACCTCATCGTCCCCTGCATCGTCTTCCACCCAGTCTTCCTCCCTGACCTCCTGTTCAGTCTGCACACTGCAGAAAGACGCAGCAGTTGGCATCTGTGTTTCATCATCATCAGAGACGTGCTGAGGTGGTATTCCCATGTCCTCATCAGGAAACATAAGTGGTTGTGCATCAGTGCATTCTATGTCTTCCACCCCTGGGGAAGGGCTAGGTTGATGCCCTTGGGAAACTCTGCCAGCAGAGTCTTCAAACAGCATAAGAGACTGCTGCATGACTTGAGGCTCAGACAGTTTCCCTGGTATGCATGGGGGTGATGTGACAGACTGAATAGCATGGATTTCAGGCGCCACCTGTGCACTTTCTGCAGAAGACTGGGTGGGAGATAATGTGAACGTGCTGGATCCACTGTCGGCCACCCATTTGACTAGCGCCTGTACTTGCTCAGGCCTTACCATCTTTAGAACAGCATTAGGCCCGACCAAATATCGTTGTAGATTCTGGCAGCTACTGGGACCTGAGGTAGTAGTTTCAGTAGGACGTGTAGCTGTGGCAGAACGGCCATGTCCTCTCCCTGCACCAGAGGCTCCACCAACACCACCACCACGACCGCGTCCCTTATTAGATGTTTGCCTCATAGTTAGCGCTCACAAAGCAAAGTAAAAAGTGGTTAAGTCTGTTAAAAATAATTAACCGCCAATAAAAACCCTGATGTAGGGTATTGCACTAATTTTTTATTTTTTTAACTCTATATGACAGCGGTATTTGTGGCCTAAATTTCTCAGTAACTTATGCACGTCTAATCCCAGATGTACAGTATATCAGAGGGTTTTTTCACCCCAGTAACCAAAAAGCTGTATTTCTGTCCTAAATGTGACAGTCACTTATGCTTGTCTAATTCCAGATGTGCAGTATATCAGAGGTTTTTTTTCACCCCAGTAACCAAAAATCCATATTTCTGGCCTAAATGGAACAGTCACTTATGCACGTCTAATCCCAGATGTGCACTATATTAGAGGGTTTTTTCACCCCAGTAACCAAAAAGCCGTATTTCTGGCCTAAATGTGACAGTCACTTATGCACCTCTAATCCCAGATGTGCACTATATTAGAGGGTTTTTTCACCCCAGTAAGCACAAAGCCGTATTTCTGGCCTAAATGTGACAGCCACTTATGCATGTCTAATCCCAGATGTGCAGTATATTAGAGGGTTTTTTCACCCCAGTAAGCACAAAGCCGTATTTCTGGCCTAAATGTGACACTCACTTTATGCACGTCTAATCCTAGATGTGCACTATATGAAAAAAAGTATTTTTTTAACCCCAGTAAGCAAAAAGCTATATTTCAGGACTTGCAGATATCCTGTGCTGGTGCACTATCGTTGCATAAAATGGCTGCCGGTTATGTACTGATATTGACAAACTGAAGTAAAAAAAAAGTTCGTTTTCAGTAGTAGATGGCTCAGGGCAGGCTTAAAAAAATTGTGCACTGCACCCACAAAACACATTTGCTGTAGATCGCTGAGTAAAAAAAGCAGTTCTTGATAAGATTTCTCCCTGATCTCTCCCTCACAGCAGCTGCAGCCTCGACCTACACTAATCCGAGCAGAGTGACGGTCGGCGCTACGTGACTCCAGCTTAAATAGAGGCTGGGTCACATGCTGCAGTTGGCCAATCACAGCCATGCCAATAGTAGGCATGGCTGTGATGGCCTTTTGGGGCAAGTAGTATGACGCTTGTTGATTGGCTGCTGTGCAGCCTTTCAAAAAGCGCCAAGAAAGCGCCGAACACCGAACTTGAAACCGAACTTTTACGTAAATGTTCGGATTCGGGTCTGGGTGCCGAAAAACCTAAAGTTTGGTACAAACCCGAACTTTACAGTTCGGGTTCGCTCAACTCTAATCATGGATCCTCCAGATCTGCTGAAGATCCAGACGAAACGCTACTGGATTGACCACTGCGGATATTTTGTAATGTCCAATAAATCTTGGACCCAGTTTCCAAGATGGTACTCTCAGTTTAATATTTTTAGTAGATAACCACACCAGTCATACGTCTCTTGTCAGCCATTCGCTTATACCTCTTACCCATCCTCTCCAAATTCACTTGAATCTTCCGCCAGATAGAAGACAAGTCAGAAGAAAATCTCTCCTCCTCTGGCATCCCAGAGGAACTAGTCCCAGAAAAGGTACCAAACTGAGGATGAAAATCGTATGCTCCAGAAAATGGCGACTTACCCTCGGACTCCTGCCTACGGTTATTCAAAGCAAATTCTGCTAGGGATAACAATGAGGACCAGTCCTCCTGGTTTTCAGCCACAAAGCACCTCAAGTAGGTCTCCAGGTTTTGATCGCCCTCCAAAACCTGGAAACATACTGCGTGCCCCTTTCAGAAACCACATCCGAGGGAATGCCATGTAATTTCACGACGCTATCCACAAAAACCTGAGCAAGAGTCTTAGCATTGGGTAGACTAGCTAACGATACAAATTGAGCCATTTTACTGAAACTGTCAACAACCACCAAAATCACAGTTTCCCCGGAGGAACTCTACAGATCAGTAATAAAGTCCGTAGACAAGTGCGTCCAAGGACGAGATGGAATAGACAAAGGAAGAAGTGAACCAGAAGATCGAGTGTGAGCAACCTTTGACCGTGCACAGGTCTCACAAACTGCTACGTAATCCTCAACACTCTTATGTAACCCGGGCCACCAGAACCTCCGGCAAATCAGATCAAAGGTGGACTTGCCACCAGGATGTCCCGCAAGAACAGTATTGTGATGTTCCTTGAATACCTTGTATCGGAATCCAGCAGAAACAGCTTACCTGGGGGACAAGAATCCGGAGCCTCCTCCTGGGCTCCCAACACCTCCATCTCCAACTCTGGGTACAGAGCGGAGACAACCACCCCATCAGCCAAATTCGGAGCAGGATCCTATGAATCATCTCCCCCAGGAAAACTACGAGACCATGCATCCGCCTTGACGTTTTTAATCCCCGGGCGAAAAGTAACCACAAAGTTGAACCTAGTAAAGAACAGTGACCATCTAGCTTGTCTAGGATTCAGATGCTTGGCAGATTGCAGGTAAGCCAAGTTCTTATGATCAGTATATACCGTAACGGGATGAGATGCCCCCTCCAACCAGTGACGCCATTCCTCAAAGGCCAATTTGATGGCCAACAATTCCGTATCTCCTACATCACGGACGCCACTTGCCAAGAGATGAACCCTGCGACAACACTGCTCCAACCCCCACCTCTGATGCATCCACATCCACCTCCACCACGAATGGCTGAAACACATCGGGCTGTATCAGAATGGGAGCAGACGCAAAACATACCTTAATAGCCAAAAAAGGCCTGCAATGCCTCATCCGACCAGACAGAGAGGTCGACGCCTTTCTTAGTCATATCGGTCAGGGGTTTTACAATGGTAGAGTAGTTCGAGATAAATTTTGTCTAATAATTCGTAAACCCCAAAAACCGCATCAAGGGGCTTTCTGATTCTCCGGTCGGTCCCATTCCATTACCACCCAAACCATTTCGGGGTCCATACGAAAACCAGAGTCAGAAAGCAGATAACCCAGAAACGGAAGCTCCTGAACAGAAAACACACATTTCTCCAATTTAGCATATAATTTATTTTCCCGAAGGATCGACAAAACCTGTCTCACGTGATCCTGATGGGTCTTCAGATCAGGAGAGTAAATTAGAATGTCATCCAAGTAAATTACAACAAACCTTCCCACAAAATGATTGAAAATGTCATTGACAAATTGCTGAAACACCGCTGGTGCGTTAGTTAACCCAAAAGGCATAACCAGATTCTCGAAATGACTCTTGTGCGTGTTGAAGGCCGTTTTCCACTCATCCCCCTCCTTGATTCTGATCAGATTGTAGGCCCCTCTTAAATCTAACTTGGAGAACAACTTGGCTCCAACAATTTGATCAAAAAGGTCAGAGATCAAAGGAAGGGGATGCGGATCACTGACCGTAATGCGGTTCAATTCCCGGAAATTCAAACAGGGTCTAAGCGATCCATCCTTTTTCTTAACAAAGAATAAACCAACTACGACCGGAGATTTAGAGAAAACGAGTATTGCAGGCAGATTGCATACTTGCACCCCATTCACACTACCAAGAATCAGGGATGCTTTTTTTTTCTCTTTATTTTTTTTTTTATAAATTCTTTATTTCTATTTCACAAAGGAAACAAAATCAAGGCATGTTGAATCACATACAACAGAAAATAATAGTTGGGTCCATGCCGACTGTCATCCTTTAGCATAATCCAACAATGCACAACCAATTACAGCACATAAGACAGTGTTTGACATGCAGCCTATTGTGACACTAAAGCACCGTGACACATCTGATATGTACCATATAAAATAAAAATAAAAAAGGAGAAACAAAGGGCCAAAGAAGACATGGCCTCAGCATAAAAATAAAAAAAATCCATGAACAACAAGAATGGGGGGGGGAGACACAGGACAGGGACACCAGGGAGGCATTGAGGGACAAAGGGTTAAGGTAGCAGGGGGGGATGAGAGAAGTGTACAGAAGTGCCCAAACGAGACTCTCAAGCCAGCAGATTCCGATACTCCGAAGAGTCCTGAAAGGTGAACCAAGGGGACCACATAGCAACAAAAGCTCTGTTACCACCGTGCAAAGATGCCGTGAGTTCCTCCATTCTACGTATCTCTTCAACCCTCTGAATCCACATCCCCAGGGAGGGAGGAGAGGCAGACTTCCACCTCGCAGGGATACAAGACCTAGCTGCTATAACCAGGTGACGTAGACAGGACCGCCGAAGGATCAACAGGATCAACGGCAAGTCCGAGAGAAAGAGCAAGAAAAACTCCGGTGTGTTAGGAATTGAAAAGGGAAAAATGGAGGCCAGGGTCTTATGAACCGAATCCCAGAAAGGTTTGATTTTGTCACATTGCCAGAAGATATGTAGGAGGGAGCCCTGTTGGGAGTCACATCGCCAGCATAGAGGAGATGCCGACGGGAACATCCTCTGGAGACGTGTCGGGACATAGTACCATCTTGACAGTACTTTGTAACTGGCCTCCTGATATCTACTGGCAATGGAAGATTTATGGGCAAATCGGAAAATCCTGAGCCACTGGTCGGAGGAGATATCCATCTGCAAGTCCTGGGCCCATTTGGCCGCGTAAGAGGGGAGATAGTCCGAACCCGGCGTTACCAATGCCTTGTATAATTCTGAAAGCGAGTGCCGATAAAGGCCAGAGCCAATACACGTCTTTTCAAAAGGAGTGAGTGCCCTGTCAGACCCCTGAGAGGAAGGGATTGAGGAAAGGAAGTGATGGAGCTGTCTCAATCTCCAGGGACCTAGAGGGCAGGGATCCGTCAGTCCTAACAGTTCTGAGTAAGTAAGCCACCTACCAGATGTTCTAAAGAATGGCGCCCGACACTTACCACTTGATCTCCACCGAGCAAACGGGCCCCCTGAGCTACCCGCCGGGAAGTCCGGGTGACCAAAGACAGGAAACATTGGGGAGGGCGTGGGGGAGATTGTAGAGATCTGTTGGTATTTACGGAATTGAGCCAGGGTAGGGCCTATGAGAGGATGAGAAGAGAGGTCACTAGGGACTTTCCTATCCGTCCATGGCAGAAGGGCCAAAGGAGTCCGGGACGTGAATTGCTCAATGGAAATCCACAGTTTGAACTGGGTATGTCGGGACCAATCCACCACGCGTTGAAACATAGAGGCAGCATAATACTTCCTCAGGTCCAGAATCCCTAGGCCCCCCCTGTCCTTCGGCACATGCAATAAGGATCTAGACTATCTCGAACACTTCCCAGCCCACAGAAATTTAAAGAGGACACGATGCACGACAGAGAAAAAACTGGCCGGAATATGGATGGGGAGGGTTTGAAACAAATATAGTAGGCGGGGAAGGACATTCATCTTAAAGATGGCACACCTGCCGAACCACGTATACAGGCCTTTGGACCACCTCTTGAGGTCGTCTTTGATCCGACTCAGGAGAGGGGTAAAATTCCTTGGGAATAGCTCCCGCAAGTCTTTGGGGATCATCGTGCCCAAATATTTAATGGCGCCCGTCGTCCAGCGGAAAGGCAAGGACCCCGCTAGTTCGGCTTTGAGAGCGGATGGAATGGAGACATTAAGCGCTTCAGACTTCTGTAAGTTAATTTTCAGATTGGACAAGTCGTGGAATACTCTGAATTCTTCAATTAAGTTAGGGAAGGTGACCCGTGGTTTGGTAATCAGAAACATCAGGTCATCCGCATAGGCCGCTATCTTAAACTCCTTTTCTCTCACCATCAGACCAGAGATGTCAGGGTTGTTCCGTATAGTCCTCAGGAGTGGTTCTAGGGTGAGGATAAAGATTAGACGAGATAAAGGACATCCCTGGCGCGTACCATTCCTAATCTCAAAGGGAGGCGAGAGGACACCATTAACCTTTGTGGCTGCCGAGGGAGAAGAATAGAAGGAGCGGATCCATGTCAATAGAGAGCCCTCCACACCCACATGGTTTAATACTGCAAATAACCATGGCCATCCCACCCTGTCAAAAGCCTTTTCGGCATCTGTGGAAAGGAGGCATAAGTTGGAACGTTGAATCTTGGCAAGATGGACCAAGTTCAAAACGTTTGTGGTGTTATCTCTCGCCTCCCTTGAGGGAACGAAGCCAACCTGATCTAAGTGTATAAGGTCCGCCAGGAAAGGAGTCAGGCGGGTGGCCAAGACTTTTGCGAAAAGCTTAATGTCTACATTAAGTAGAGATATGGGCCGGTAACTAGCACAGGCGGTCGGGTCCTTGCCTTCCTTGTGGATAACAGTAATGTGTGCATGCGACATGTCTTTTAGGAAGAGGGACTCCGGAGCTCAATTTATTCAAGGCATTGGTAAGGGGAGCACGGAGGAGGGGGAGGAATCTCTTATAATAGGAGGCCGGCAGGCCGTCGGGCCCTGGGGCCTTACTAGGTTGCATCGATTTCAGAGCCTCTTCAATCTCATCAGTGGTAAACGGACTGTTTAAACCCTCAAGGGCCGCACTCGGTAGTTTTGGTAATCCCGACCTGGCCAAATAAGAGCTCATGGCCGAGTCCAAGGCCTGACTCGCTCGATTGGACTGAGGAAGATTGTACAGGTCCCGATAAAAGTGGGAAAAGGCTTCTGTGATAGAATCAGGATTGTGTAATACCGGTCCCCGCGGGGGAGTAATGCGTGGGACATAGTTCCTAGCCCTTTGTTCGCGCAAGGATCTGGCCAGGAGTCTACCACACTTATTACCAAATTCAAAAAAGTGTCTCCTGCCCTGCGAAAGGAGGTATCTCGTACGAGTATCTAGTTTATCTTTAAGCTTGCACCTCGCCTGTGTGAGCTCAGCTCGAACCGCCTGTGCATGGGAGCGTTTATGGACCTGCTCCAGATCGGAGATGTCCTTCAAAATCTGGGAAATCTCCAAGGCCCTCTCCCGTTTACGCCGTGCCCCATGTCTGATGAACTCCCCTCTAATCACGCACTTATGAGCAGCCCATACCATGAGGGGGGAGGCATCGTCTACCAAGTTTTCCTCAAAGTAGTGCGAAAGGGCCGAGTCAATACCCTGCGCCACTTCCAGATCCTGAAGTAAGGACTCATTAAGACGCCATCTCCAGGACCGGGGTGCAGGCAGAGGGGATTTCAGAGAGACATGCAGCATGGCGTGATCCGAAAAGGTAATTGGGTCAATAGAGGAGGAGGCAATGAGGGGTACTGCCGAGTGTCTAAGCAAGAAATAGTCCAATCTGGAGTATACATCCCTAGGATTGGAATAAAATGTGAAGTCCTTGACATCAGGGTTAACCACTCGCCACACATCCACCAACTGATGAGAATGAAGGAGGCTCCTGATACGACGAATGTAAGAATAAGGAAGGTGAGAGGAGCCCTTGGATACATCCACCAATGGGTCCAGGGCCACATTAAGATCCCCCCCGACCAGAAGCGTGCCCTCAGCAAAACTATCCAATTTGGACAGGATTCCCGTAAGGGCTCTCAATTGTTTCGTGTTGGGCAAATACACATTGGCCAGGGTATACAACTGGCCCCCTATTTTACCCTTAACAAACAAATACCTACCAGTATCGTCAGCGCTAGAATCTAGAAACTCCCAGGGGGTGGATCTAGCAATGAGGATACTCACACCTCTGGATTTAGAATCACTATAGCAGCTATGATAAGCGTCAGGGTAGCGGGGGGAGCTGAATTTCGGCATAGTATCCCTACGGAAGTGAGTCTCCTGAATGAAGGCGATCTGTACCTTTTTGCACCATAGGAGCCGGAGAATGGAGGAACGCTTCTCTGGTGTGTTCAGCCCGTTGGCGTTAATGGATGAAAAGGTGATCTCCGACATGGTCCGGGTCTGTTAGAAAAAAAAAAAAAAAAAAAAAAGCGGGGGGGGGGGGAATACGGGGGGAGGGAGAGAGAGAAGGGGACAAACACAAGGATGGGTGAACACCACTAGAGGGAAAACAGACAAATGCAAACACGCCTGTAAGGCGAAGTATCAGAACCAGCTATTCCGGTTCAGATGAGATTCCAAACTCAACAAGCAACAAGTGGAGAAAGCAATCCACTATGCGACTCTTGGGTAGCCCAGAAAGGAGAGCCAACCAAGACTCGCGGACCTAGTGGGGGGTGAAGAAGAGCACTCAGGTAAGCTGCCCTTCCCCCCAGCCCAACAATTAAAGCAACAACAATACTGAGCACAGGAGGGGGTACAAGGAGCAGAAAGCCGCCCCCGAATTACAGGGTACAAACGGGAAAAACGTCTAGGCAGCCTCCTGCCCCCCGCACCACCCCCCCTCACTGGCACCACATCAGGTAATGTGATCGGAGAGCAGGGGTTATAAACAGCCCCTACAAACTAGAGCTATTCGAACCGAAGAAGTCCACTATCCCGGTGAGTGTGGGACTGAAGGACGAGCATGACGGGGACCATCAAACAGGCGCGAGGGAGGCCCCCCCGCTGAAAGAACTGGAACATCCAGCCAGTCCGGTAGGGAGATGAGAGGGCAGTCCAGGAACTGACTGAGCTCCCCCGCCTGGTCTGGGGAGTGTAGAGCAAACGAGACACCATTCTTGCGGATGATTAGGTGAAAGGGGTGGCCCCAGCGGTACGTGGCCCCTGCATCTATGACAATCTGCAGAAGGCGTTTGAGCGTACGTCTCATAAACAAAGTTCTTCTCGACACGTCAGGCAGAAGTTGGATCTGGCATCCTCTGAAAGGGATAGGACCCTGTCTCCAGGCCCGTTGCAAAAGGTCCTCCTTCTCCCTGAAGAAGTGAACTCTGCACAGGACGTCACGCGGAGCGGAGTTCTCAGAACGTCTAGGGCCCAGAACCCTATGAACCCTGTCAAGTTCAATAACCGACTCCTCCGGTTTGTCCAGAAGCGAATTAAACACCGCTGACACCACCTTCCGTAAATCAGCCGACGGGACCTCTTCCGGGATCCCGCGGAGCTTAATATTATTACGCCTGCCCCTGTTTTCATGGTCATCCATCTGCAGCAATAGGTGTCTGTTTAAAACCTGTTGTGATGAGACCATCTTTTCCACATTAGATAGGCGGGCATGTAGCTCCGACGATAGCTGGGCTTGCGAAGTCACTTTGGCGGAGATAGATGATAGGTCCCCCTTGACCTCAGCAATAGCCTGAGCAGGTTTGGCCTCGACCCTCTGTATTATCACCTCAAGGTCTGCCTTAGTTGGGAGTGCACTCAGCAATGACCAAATGTCCCTCAGTTTGGGACGTTTAGCAGGTTTGCCCTGAAAAGATGAGGCAGATGACGACTCCCCCGCTGAATCAGAGGCAGCTGACGGGTGGAATATAGCTGGAGTAGAGGGGAGGCCAGGCGAGTGAGCCTGGGCAGGCCTGCCACCTCCAAACACTGTCTGCGCACCACTTGGGGCCTGCAAATCAGGCGCATGTATCGGGGCCCCTAGCATGGTAGTGGGCTCCCCCGACTGTGGGATAGGTGTTCCTGGGTGACCGACGGGATACTTTTGGGCCGGTAAGGCCTTCGCTGGCAGCCCAGGCGTGACGTCACGACAAATCGCACTCACCGGGGTCAGAACGGAGGTCCCGCCCGAGTCTTTAAGTCCGGGAGCAAGTGCAGGAGGTGGCGTACAAGGATCGTCTCCAGACGCGGCGGGAGGTAAGTGGACCCTCTGCTGTGGAGCTTGTGTGATAAGTCCCGGTGAGCCTACTGGCATTACATGCACATCCATCTCCCTTGGATCATCCGTCGCCATCTTAGGCCATGAGGCTGCTTGGACATATGATTTCCTGCCCGGCCCGTATGTATGGTTCACGGGCGTGGGAGAGACAGCTGGCCAGTCCGAGGACGGTGAGAGCGGTGGCGGGGGGTCCGCTTGTATCAGCAAGGAACCGCCATCTCCCGGCAGCAAGGGAGAGGTCTGTGGCGCCGTTCCTTCCTCCATCGGCGCCATCTTGCCGGAGGCCGGCACGGGAGTCGGCGTGGCCGTAAAATACCTCGCAATGTTAGGATCCGAGGACATAAAGGTTGACCCACGGCGGCCCGAACGTCTGACCATGATTTCCAGGCCAGTAGCATCAAATTCGTTGCTCTATATCGCTGTTATAAGGGCCAAGGGTCCGGGAGCTCTGTAACGTGCGTGCTTACTGCTGCATGCTCAGGCCACGCCCCCTTTTTTTCTCTTTATGTAAGCCTCTTTGTGATTCTTTATCATCAACATACGGTTTAACAAAAGGACAAGCATAAACAAAATGACCACTTTCTCCACAGTAAAAACATAGCTTATGCAACCTCCTAAAGTTGCTATTACCAGAACGGAACGACACCTGACCCAGCTGCATGGGTTCCTCCCCTACCCCAGAATTACATGTCATAATACTCTGGGGAACTGGTGAGACGAACCCACTCACAGAAGGGATCCCTCGCGTGGAGGGGATCTTACACCTCTCTCTAATGCGTCTATCTAACCGTACTGCCAAAGACATAGCATTCTCCAACGTATCCGGATACTCATGAAAAGCGAGGGCATCTTTCAATCTCTCAGACAACCCCTGACAAAACTAACTACGAAGCGCGGGATAATTCCACTCAGACTCTCTAGCCCATCTCCTAAACTCAACACTATACACTTCTGTAGTATGTTCTCCTTGTAATAAAGTACGCAACTTAGATTCCGCCATCGAGACCCGATCTGCATCATCATAAATCAATCCCAAGGCTTTAAAATATTCATCCACCGACAGGATGGCCAGGGAACCGGTCGGCAGAGAAAAGGCCCAGGACTGCGCTTCCCCTTTAAGCAGGGAAATGATTATCCCTACTCTCTGACTCTCATCACCAGATGAAGACGGCCGCAGCTGAAAATACAGCTTGCATGACACTCTAAAGAGGATAAAGTCATCCACACCCCCAGAAAACCGATCAGGGAGAGCAACCTTAGGTTCAAGGCTGGACTGACTCCCACCAGCGGAGCCATGAAGCAGAAAATTCTGACAGTGTGACTGCCTTTCCTTCCTTCCTTCCTCCCCACCCAGTGCACCTGAAGAGAGGTGGATACAGCTCAACTTCCAACCCAAAACAAAACTACACACGTGCTGCTAACCTGGCAGACCTCCGCACATAACCTGAGCAGGGCATGACATACAGCCAGTTATATACCTATATATAATACCTATAATAAGACAGCACCACAACTCCCAGTATTACCGGACTGTACTAGGGCATAAGTTGCAATTACATTTAGAGGGACATAATAGGACAGAACTACAACTCCCAGTATTTCTAGGATGTTATATGGACTATACCAGGACACCACTAATCTCTCCTCCAGGCTCCACACACAAGGTACGCCCCCTCATAGCCACATCACACAGGTTTCACCAGTTGTCTGCACTGGTCACATGATGATGACATCACCAAAGGTCCTTCAGACGTCCCTGCCCTGCTATGCCTTGGCTTCCTGAACTGGTCACATGGTGATGATGACATCACCAAAGGTCCTTCTTCATGTCCTATAGTCTACTCTCAAAGGTAGCTATATAAGTGGGTTTTGTTGCTTCAGTTTCCGACCCTTCTATTCAAAAGCCACGTGACAAAAGAATGTCATGTGACCCAGTGACGTCAGAAGGTCAGTTTCTTGCATGGAGTTTAGCTGTTACCTATAGAAGTTTAATTAGTGGGTGTGGCCTATTCTCCACTATGGGCTCCCTTCCCACAGGGGCCGCATAGCAGCTGCCTGGTCTGCCTCTATTGGAGGTGCACCACTGCTGTTCACGTACTTACCTGAGGAAAGGGTCACTCCAACCCGAAACACATTGTTGATCATGAATAGAGTTGAGTTCTTCTTCACGCAAGGTCTTTCTGACTCTTCCTTGCCGTGCCGCCGATAAAGTCCTTTATTTTTATTCTTCCCTGGTTGATCACCGGACCCTGAGTACCGTAGGAGGGTGCGCAGCAGCAGGCGTCTACCACGCTACGAGCGGTCTGAGTTGCACACTCAGCACAACAGCACCAGGTGGGAGGCTGCCCTTCTCCCTGTCAATCCCTGATACCCCGACCCTACACACCCGGCTCTCCTCTGCTTTCTCCGCTTCTTAAGGGGTTAAAGAAAAATTTTCTTTTTTCTTCTCCTAAATGTAACAAAGTTTTTTTTATATTGCAGGAGATTTTGATATCGTCCGAGGTCCAGGATGAGCATTATAACCCCCAGCGATGGTAAGGATTCCTCCTCCTTTATTACTGGATGCGGTGACTGATCTACGACATCTGTACGATTCTCATCTTTCAATGTTCTGATGAGGAACAGACTTAATAGGAAATGGGGTCACACTGCAGATATATACTGTGGTATGGCTGCTGCAGGGCCGGACTGCGATTAAAGCGGTCGTCTGCGATTTAGACATTGATGTCCTCTCCAGAATAGCTCATCAGTATCAGACCAGTGGGGGTCCCTCTTTCAGCACCCCGCCGATCAGCTGTGAAGAGACCACGGCGCTCCGGTGAGCCCTGCAGCCTCTTCCTAATTTTGTGATGTCACGTTCATTGGTTACATGGCCTGGGCCCAGCTCAGTCCTGTTCAAGTGAATAGGGCTGAAATGCAATACCAAGCACAGCCAGTATACAATCGAAGGCGCTGTGCTTAGTAAGCTGCGACAAGGCTACAGCGCTCAATGGGGTGTCGCCTTCTCCTCAAACAGCTGGTCGGTGGGGGGCACCAGGAGTCAGACCCCGCCATACTGATACTATTGGCCTATACTGAGGATAGGTCGTCAATATAAAACCCGGAGTTCCCTTTAAAAAGCAGCCCTGGCACCAAAACACCACTACTCCTCATACAATACAGCCCCCTCTCTACTCCCTTAAAGGGGTTGTCCCATCTCACCGTTCCATAGCGAGATCAGAATAAGTGAAGGCCCCCGGTGGCCAAGGTCACGGAAACAGCCTAACAGGCCGATGCACCCCTGGTTCTGTGGCTCCCATTGTAGTGAATGGGAGCTATGCAAACCGTGTGGCAGAAGAAGCTCCACTGCTTCCATAAAACCGCACGATTAACACAAGAAGGAAAATAAAAGTGAAACATAGAAACACCTAATCACACTGTGAAGGAAAGAAAGTGCTTCCCCACTTGGACCACGTACCACAGTGCAGCACAAAACCTCTTCCTCAGTAGTGCCAAACAGATCCCTCAGTGCAGCAACATTATCCCTTTCCCACCTATCCCGCAGTGGCAGCAGCATTGTCCCCTTTCTCATCTGTCCCCCACTGGCAGTAGCACTGTCCCTTCACACCCTTCTGCCTCGATAGTAGCAGCAATGTCTCTTCCCACCCCTCCCCCTCTAGCTGCAGCATTGTACCCTCTTCCACTCCTTTCCCACTGGCCGCAGCATTCTCCCACCCCACCCCACTAGCTGCAGCATGGTCTTCCTTCCCACCCCACCCCTATTGGTAGCAGTATTGTCTTCCCACCCCTCTCCCACTGGTATCAGGACATACCATCATACTGTGCCCTTATTGCAGTGTGACATATGGTGTGTCTCCATGTCCTCCCATCCTCTGCACCTAAATGTCGATGTGTCAATTACAATCTTCATCTCTGTCATTGAGGAAACTGCTTTGTATATTATCCATGGTATTTAAATTGCTTAAATGTTTGGTAAAATACAGACAAGTGGATCACTACAGATTTCTAATGCAGTGTGTGAACTACCTTTGGGTCCCTGCACACAAGTGCAAGCGAGTGCACCAGAAAACCGCAATTTATAGCAGCAGTATTTGGTGAGCAATTGTTTCCGTTTTGCCACAGATCTCACCCTGACTTGGAAGAGTGAAATCCTCAGCTAAAGCCACAAACATAACTGACATCCTGAGGATCGGGAAGTCATCACCGCAGTTCAATTTCCACAAGTGTCCATGATACTTGTCTATTCTCATACACTGTGCTGGCACTGTAGTACACTGCGGTTTTTCCGCACGTATCCCACATTGTGTACAGGCACCGTAATGAGTACTCTGATGAGTACAGTCTGTGCAGGCTCTGTCCTGTAAATGTATGGCACAGAGATGGCGCAGTAACTGGGCCCGTGCCAATGCTGACGAGTACTGGCTGTATTATACAGTGCGCTCCCGGCTCTCACTGCTGGGATCAGAACTAACTCCATTCCCAGCAGTTTAGCCCCTTAGATGCCCATGCCAATGCTGCAGCATCTACGTGGTTAGAGAGAGGGCAGGAACTCCCTGTGATGTAATTGTGGGGCAGCCAAGAGAATAATAATGGCCCCTGGACCTGACATGTACAGATGACTATTCAGCCTGAATTTGGAA
Source organism: Bufo gargarizans (assembly GCF_014858855.1). NCBI lineage: Eukaryota > Metazoa > Chordata > Amphibia > Anura > Bufonidae > Bufo > Bufo gargarizans. The sequence continues at coordinate 6,548,296 of NC_058082.1, forward strand.
GGGCTGAATAGGCATTTTGTCAGTTTTACAATCACTGAAATAATACACAGCAGTTTAGTGTTAAGTATTAAAGAGGCTCTGTCACCAGGATCAACCCTATTAAACCAGACATACCGCCTAGTGGGGCTCATCATGCTGATGCAAACCATACCTTTCTTTTGTCTGTAGAGTAAACAGCTGCAGAGAGATCTGTGTTTTTATTCATTTGCAAATGAGAAGTTGGAGCACCAGGAGGCAGGGCTGAATCCTCTGAGCACTGCTATGGAACACCCCCTGTGCTCTGCACACTCCCCTTCCCCTTGATTGACAGGGTTAGACATGCTGAGGGCAGAGGCTTGTCCAAAAGCTGTCTGCTAGCATCTACATATCATATACACTATGTACTATAGCTTCACCACACTGAGATCTGCTCAGAAAGCTAATCTACATATTACTGCTTTCTTCACAATTCTCTATATTTTTTTTTTCCACATTTCTCCCATGAGAAAAGTCTATGTCCTTATCATATTGAGAATGTTTTAAAGAAAACTAATAAATATTACTGGTTTCTTTATAATCATATATTGTGTCTGTGAATAAACTAGTAAAAGGTTATAGAAAAAAAACAACCAAACACTATTCTGAATATTGTAAGGAGTTTTTATTATCATTAATTTTATTATTATATGATTATATATGATTTATTATAGTATATCCTTTCAATATGGTTTTAAATAAAAGAGAAAAAAAATATCAGAAAAAAAACCTTAAGTAAGCCTCTCCTGGGACTTGAACTGAGGATCGCTACATACATGGTAGACAACTTTACCACCAAGCTATAATATTGCCTATGTTTATAAGCTAACACATATGACTGGTGTCTGTATGATCATATATGGTGCCTGTAAATAAAGCAGTAATATGCAGATTAGCTTTCTGAGCAGATCTCAGTGTGGTGAAGCTATAGTACATAGTGTATATGATATGTAGATGCTAGCAGACAGCTCTTGGACAGCGCTCTGTCCTCAGCCTGCTGTCTAGCCTTGTCAATCAAAAGGAAGGGGAGTGTGCAGAGAACAGGGGGTGTCACACAGCAGGGCTCAAAGGATTCTCCAACTTCTCATTTGCATATGAATAGAACAGATATCTCTGTAGCTATCGTTTTAATCAGCATGATGAGCCCTACCAAGCGGTATGTCTAATTTAATAGGGTTGTTCAAGGTGACATAGCGTCTTAAAGGAAAAAAGAAAAATCAAGCAACCCACCCAAACACCTTTATTTCCTTGTTTATTAATGTAAAAAGGTAAAAAATTTAATTAAAAAGCCTATAGATAATTTTTATCACCATATCCGTAACGACCTAAACCATAAAATCATGACATATTTTATCCCATACGGTAAACTGCATAAAGATGGCAAAATTGCTGAGTTTTGTTCATTCCACTTTTCTATTATCAAAAAATTGTACAGTACGTACCCCAGAATGGCCCCAATGAAAACTCATCCCCCAAAAAACAAGCCTCATAAATGTCCGTCAGTGGAAAAATAAAAATGTTCTGGGTGAAGGGACACACTAAATACATTTTTTCAAGAAAAATAATTTTTGCTGTATTAAAGTAGAAATACCTAAACACTATATAAATAGCCATAAACCCAGAATGCAAAAACTGGTGGAATCACTCAGTTTCTTCTCTTGTCATCACCCCAAATCATTTTTTAAATTTATGCAGTTCATTAGATGTTCCCCAAAATGATACCATTAAAAAATATGACTACTCTTGCAGACAACAAGCCCTCACACGGGTATGTGGATGGAAGAGCAAAAAAGTTATGGCTTTTGAAATGTGAAGATGAAAAAGTTAAAGTCACCAAGGATTAACTACCAAATTAGATGGCGTCCTTAAAGAGAGTGTGTCATCAGAAAACGACCTGTTGTCTCAGTCAAGTTTTTATGTTAACCACTGCCAGACCGGGCCATTTACCCCTTCCTGACCAGGCTTGAATTTAGCAAATCTGACACGTGTCACTTTATGTGGTAATAACTTTGGAACGCTTTTACTTATCCAAGCCATTCAGAGACTGTTTTCTCGTGACACATTGTACTTCATGTAAATGGTAACTTTGAGTCAATATGTTTTACCTTTTATTTATAAAAAAAATGCAAAAGTTAACAAAAATTTGAAAAAATTAACTGTTTTCTAAATTAGAATCTCTCTGCTTTAAGATAGTGATGCCTCATAAAATATTCATTAATTAACATTCCCCATATGTCCACTTTATGTTGGCATCATTTTGGTAATGTAATTTTATTTTTTTAGGACGTTAGAAGGTTTAGAATTTTTGAAGCAATTTTTTTTATTTTTAAGAAAATTTCCAAAGTCAACTTTTTTAACCCCTTAAGGACTCGGCCCTATTTCACCTTCTGGACTTGGCCATTTTTTGCAAATCTGACCAGTGTCACTTTAAGTGCTGATAACTTTAAAACGCTTTGACTTATTCAGCCCGTTCTGAGATAGTTTTTTCATCACATATTGTACTTCATGACACTGGTAAAATGAAGTAAAAAAATCATTTTTATTTATAACAAGATACCAAATTTGCCAAAAATTCTTTTAAAAATTGCAAATTTCCAAGTTTCAATTTCTCTACTTCTATAATACATAGTAATACCTCCAAAAATAGTTATGACTTTACATTCCCCATATGTCTACTTCATGTTTGGATCATTTGGCGAATGATATTTAATTTTTTGGGGATGTTACAAGGCTTAGAAGTTTAAAAGCAAATCTTGAAATTTTTCAGAAATTTAAAAAAAACACAATTTTTAGGGACCAGTTCAGGTCTGAAGTCACTTTGCGAGGCTTACATAATAGAAACCACCCAAAAATGACCCCATTTTATAAACTAAATAAATTCTACTAATGTCCCTAGGACTACCTTACACCTATTAATCCTACACCTCCTATATCATAAAACTTAACCTTTTTTCAGTAATAATCTTAATATACATCTATGTAATATATTAAAATTGACCGTATGAAGGTCACAAAAACCTTTGAGAATCCAGTGGATGGGAAGAATTATGAAATAAGAGACTACATCAATTGTAAAACGAAAGGAGTAGTGTACATTATTAAATGTGACTGTCCCAGACTGTACGTGGGGCAGACCACCCAGGAGTTAAGAAGAAGGATTTCTAGACACCTGAGCAGCATCAATACGGGAGAAGACACAAGCCTAGCCAGACATAGGAGAGAAAAACATAGAGGAAAAAGCACAGACTTCAAGTTTTGGGGAGTATTTAAGATAAAATCAGGCCCACGTAAAGGTGACATAGACAGAAAACTTCAGCAGGAGGAGACAAAATGGATTTACCTGCTCAACAGCCTATCCCCGAGAGGTCTCAATGGAGGGTCCACATAATCGTCCTTCCTGTAGTCATGAACCCCTCCTAGGAGAAAAACAATACTATAAGTATATTGGGAAGCAGATCAAAATAATTAATAAATAAGATAGATTGGAAACTGAGTAACCCACTCGGCAATGAATAATAAAAAGAGAAGAAAATATGAAGGCAATAAAAGAACCAGTGGGAATATACTCGCCTCATCTGGAGAACAAGGTCCTGTGAAAAGTGGAACAGTCAGGATGATAACTACATACACCACATGCAGGAAAATAGTTTGCATAAGGGATGCATCTGTGGATCAGCAAAATGTAGTGGTGGTAAAGGGCATGAGACCTGGAGACATGTACTTTAGCATTGTTACCAGGAAAACAAATATATATGCAGGAGCAGCCCCACCATCAAACTTAATAAGTGGAATGAAGGCTTATATGACATACCGATAGTAGCTGAATATAAGATAGGCGTAGAGGATGAGTATCAAGAACCCATGCCTAGTGATAGGTACATCCATCATAAAGGACCACACAGAGAATTAAGTCCTGACTTACGCGCAGAAACACAGTACAGACCTTGAGATGCAGTAAGAGCAAAGCGACTATCTCCGCTGACATGCGTCCTGGCGACGACGATCCATAGAAGAAGCTAAGTATATATACATGCGCAAACGCAGGACCCGATTATGGAAGCAGACTATGTCCGGCGACATGCGCCCTAGTGCCGATGATCCACACAGGCAATGAAGTACTGATACATGCGCAGACGCAGGACTATGGAAGAGTTGGAAACGAAGTCCTGTGACATGCGCAGTGAGACGGATCATTGGAGGAAATTTCAAAGTCTACTAGACATGCGTGGCGCGGCCTGATGACAAGATGCAGCGAACGCCAGTCAGAAGGTGAAGTCTGGATGGGCGGCGACACAGGGGGGAGGGACACTGGGACGCAACCTATCAAACTCCGAAATGAGGATAAAGACCATTCCCATTGGTTAGCCTTCAAGTGATGACATCACAAACAGAGGTCTTGTAACCAAGCCGAGTCATGACACGCTCACACTCTGCCCTAACCCCTGAAGATGCCGGTAATCGGCGAAACATGTCGGGGGGCAGCGTGGATCTCATGTTTTAATACAGTACAGTCTTTCAGCAAATATCCATAGGGGACACTCGATACATTGTACCTATAGTCAGACTGGCAGCGCGCAGCCAGTAAAGCAACAATGTCGATTCCTAGATGATTACCAATAGGAAGTGCAGATACAACATATGATTGGCTGAGACGTACTGGCAATTTTAATATAGTCCATAGATGTATATTAAGATTATTACCGAATAAAGGTTAAGTAGAAACTCCATAAAAGTGACCCCATCTAAGAAACTACACCCCTCAAGGTATTCAAAACTGATTTTACAAACGTCGTTAACCCTTTAGGTGTTCCACAAGAAATAATAGAAAATAGAGATACAATTTCAAAATTTCACTTTTTTGGCAGATTTTCCATTTTAATATTTTTTTTACTTTTACAAAGCAAGGGTTAACACACAGCCAAACAAAACTCAATATTTATGGTCCTGATTCTGTAGTTTACAGTTACACCCCATATGTGGTCGTAAACCGCTGTACGGGCACACGGCAGGGCGCAGAAGGAAAGGAATGCCATACGGTTTTTGGAAGGCAGATTTTGCTGGACTGTTTTTTTTGACACCATGTCCCATTTAAAGCCCTCCTGATACAACCTTAGAGTAGAAACTCCATAAAAGTGACCCCATCTAAGAAACTACACCCCTCAAGGTATTCAAAACAGATTTTACAAACATCGTTAACCCTTTAGGTGTTCCACAAGAGTTATTGGCAAATGGAGATGAAATTTCAGAATTTAAATTTTTGGGCAAATTTTCCATTTTAATCCATTTTTCCCAGTAACAAAGCAAGGGTTAACAGCCAAACAAAACTCAATATTTATGGTCCTGATTCTGTAGTTTACAGAAACACCCCATATGTGGTCGTAAACTACTGTACGGGCACGCGGCAGGGCGCAGAAGGAAAGGCATGCCTTACGGTTTTTGGAAGGCAGATTTTGCTGGACTGTTTTTTGGACACAATGTCCCATTTGAAGCCCCCCTGATGCACCCCTAGAGTAGAAACTCTAAAAAAGTGGCCCCATTTTAGAAACTACGGGATAGGGTGGCAGTATTGTTGGTACTAGTTTAGGGTACATATGATTTTTGGTTGCTCTATATTACACTTTTTGTGAGGCAAGATAACAAGAAATAGCTGTTTTGGCACAGTTTTTTATTTTTTGTTATTTTCAACATTCATCTGACAGGTTAGATCATGTGATATTTTTATAGACCAGGTTGTCACGGATGCGGCGATACCTAATATGTATACTTTTTATTTATTTATTTAAGATTTTTGCGGGATGAGATGACGGTTTTATTGGCACTATTTTGGGTGCGTGTGACTTTTTGATCGCTTGCTATTACACTTTTTGTGATGTAAGGTGACAAAAAATGGTTTATTTAGCACAGTTTTTATTTAAAAATGTTTACGGTGTTCATCTGAGGGGTTAGGTCATGTGATATTTTTGTAGAGCCGGTCGATAATGACGCAGCGATACCTAATATGTATACTTTTTTTTATTTATGTGAGTTTTACACAATGATTTCATTTTTGAAGCAAAAAAAATCATTTTAGTGTTTCCATATTCTGAGAGCCATAATTTTTTCAGTTTCTGTGCGATTACCTTGGGTAGGGTATGATTTTTGCGGGATGAGATGATGGTTTTATTGGCACTATTTTGGGTGCGTGTGACTTTTTGATCGCTTGCTATTACACGTTTAGTGATGTAAGGTGACAAAAAGTGGTTTATTTAGCACAGTTTTTATTTAAAATTTTTTACGGTGTTCATCTGAGGGGTTAGGTCATGTGATATTTTTGTAGAGCCGGTCGATAAGAACGAGGCGATACCAAATATGTATACTTTTTAGTTATTTATGTAAGTTTTACACAATAATATCATTTTTGAAACAAAAAAAAAATCATGTTTTAGTGTCTCCATATTCCGAGAGCCATAGTTTTGTTCAGTTTTGGGGTGATTATCTTAGGCAGAGTCTCATTCTTTGCGGGATGAGATGACGGTTTGATTGGCACTATTTTGGGGTGCATATGGCTTTTTGATCGCTTGCTATTACACTTTTTGTGATGTAAGGCGACAAAAAATGGTTTATTTAGCACAGTTTTTATTTTTTACGGTGTTCATCTGAGGGGTTAGGTCATGTGATATTTTTATAGAGCCGGTCGATACAAACGCGGCGATACCAAATATGTATACTTTTTATTTATTTATGTAAGTTTTACACAATAACAGCTTTTTTAAAACAAAAAAAATGATGTTTTAGTGTCTCCATATTCTGAGCCATAGTTTTTTTATTTTTTGGGCGATTGTCTCAGGTAAGGGCTCATTTTTTTGCGGGATGAGGTGTCGGTGGTTAGATTGGTACTATTTTGGTTGGCAAACGCCTTTTTGATCGCTTGCTGTTGTACTTTTTGTGATGTAAGGTGCCAAAAAAATGGTTTATTTAGCACAGTTTTTATTTTTTATTTTTTACGGTGTTCATCTGAGGGGTTAGGTCATGTGATATGTTTATAGAGCCGGTCTATACGGACGCGACTATACCTAATATGTATACTTACGGTGTTCATCTGAGGGGTTAGGTCATGTGATATGTTTATAGAGCCGGTCTATACGGACGCGACTATACCTAATATGTATACTTACGGTGTTCATCTGAGGGGTTAGGTCATGTGATATGTTTATAGAGCCGGTCGATATAGAGCGGTTTGCGGCGATCACCGACACAGGGGTTCACGGGACCCCCCGCGCATTTAGCCGAGGTGCCTGCTCAATGATTTGAGCAGGCACCTTGTTCCGATCACCGCCCGCTGGGCGGCGGTGATCGGAACAGCACATGATGTACCAGTACGTCATGGGTCCTTAAAGGGGTTGTCCGAGTTATGAAAAAAAATAATATAGCACTGAAAATCTGATATATAACTGAGCTAAGCAAGTTTTATGCAAAAAAATATATATTTTTCCTCATTTCCCTGGTTCTTTTCTGGGCCTTTGTTTACATGCAATAAAAACAATCTCTGCCCCTCCCCCCGCTCTGCTAAGGGAGTGAATACAAGAGCTGCCCTGAGTGACATGTCTGCCTGCTGGGAGACTCTGCAGCCTGTTGTATGTGGAGGACTACAAGTTCCAGCTTTATAATGACACTGCTAAGGGAGTGGATACAAGAGCTGCCCTGAGTGCTGGGAGACTCTGCAGCATGTTGGATGTGTAGGACTACATGTCCCAGCTGTATAATGACACTGCTAATACACACAGGATCTTCCCCTGCCTTCTTGTGCAATGTTCTCTCTAGTATCTCAGCTCCAGTGCCCAGAATTGTCCCAGCCTGCAGAGCTGTGCAGCTGAAGGGGTTAAGTATGCTAGCAAAGAGTAGACAGCAGTGAAGGGGGCGTGGCCAGCACAGTGATGTCTCCGTTTACAGGCTTGTAAATGACCTTTATCAGAGCAGGGAGAGAAGCTGACATCACAGGTCATGTGACCCTCAGTGAAATCTGAGAAACCAGCCACTGGAGATAAAGGGAGTGAATTGGAAAGCTGTTACATTTGCTTAGTTAGGAACATAGAAAGAACAAAAAAATAACTTGGATAACCCCTTTAGGCTGGGTTCACACGGGCGTGACGGATTGGCTCAGGATGCGTTCAGGGTGCGTTCAGTAAAACTCGCACCATTTTGCAAGCAAGTTCAGTCAGTTTTGTCTGCAATTGCGTTTAGTTGTTCGTTTTTTTCTGCGCGGGTGCAATGCGTTTTGATGCGTTTTTCACGTGCGTGATAAAAAAACTGAAGGTTTACAAACAACATCTCTTAGCAACCATCAGTGAAAAACACATTGCATCCGCACTTGCTTGCGGATGCTATGCGTTTTTCACGCAGCCCCATTCACTTCTATGCGGCCTGTCCTGCGTTACAAATGCAGAATATAGAACATGCTGCGATTTTAATGCATTGCAGAACTGATGCGTGAAAAAAAATGCTCATGTGCACAGCCCCATTGAAATGAATGGTGCCGGATTCAGTGCGGGTGCAATACGTTCACCTACCGCATTGCACCCGTGCGGAAATCTCGCCCGTGTGAACTCTTAATTCTAAATTTCACTTTAATGGCAGATTTTCCATTTTAATAATTTTTTTTCTTTAACACATGAAGGGTTAACAGCCAAACAAAACTTTATATTTATTACCCTGATTCTGTGGTTTACATAAACACCCCACATGTTGTCGTAAACTGCTATACGGGCACACGGAGGGGCGCAGAAGAAAAGGAGCGCCATATGGTTTTTGGAAGGCAGATTTTGCTGGACTGGTTTTTAGATGCCATGTCCCATTTGATGCATGATGAGGTGATGGTTTGATTGGTTCCATTTAGGGGGGGGGGGGCATACGCCACTTGGTGTTGCACTTTATGTGATGTTAGGTGACAAAAAATTGCTTTTTTGGCACAGTTTTTTTTGTTTGTTTTTTACGGTGTCCACCTGAGGGGTTAGGTCATGTGATATTTTTTATAGAGCAGGTTGTTATGGACGAGGCAATACCTAATATGTCTACTTTTTTTTATTTCACTTTAACACAATAATAGCAGTTTTTTGGCACAGTTTATTTTTTATTTTTTACGGTGTTCATCTGAGGTGTTAGGTCATGTGATATTTCCATATAGAGAGTTGGTTGTTACGGATGCAGCGATACCTAATATGTCTACTTTCTTTACTTATTTCACTTTAAAACAATAATAGCATTTTTGAAACAAAAAAAAATATGTTTTAATGTCTCCATGTTCTGAAAGCTATAGTTTTTTAGATTTTTTAAGCGATTTTCTTATGCAGGGGCTCTTTTTTTGCAAGATGAAGTGATGGTTTTATTGATACCATTTTGTGGGACATACACCTTTTCGATCACTTGGAGTTGCACTTTTTGTTATGTAAGGTGACAAAAATAGCTTTTTTGACACAGTTTTTATTTAATTTTTTTATGGTGTTTATCGGATGGGGTGGATCATGTGATATATTTATAGAGCCGGCCATCACGGACGCGGTGATACCTAATATGTCTATTTTATAAACTTTTTTTCTATTTTTTACTTTTTTTAAATTACCTAATTGGGGGGGAATTTACACGTGAAACCTTTTTTTCATTTTTTTTAATAAAATACTTTCTTTTTTTTTTCTTTTTTATTTTACACTTTGCATTCCCCCATAAGTTCATACAAGACCTCTGGGGCACATTTAACTTAAAGGGGTTCTGTAGTTTGTTAAAACTGATGATTTATCCTCTGGATAGATCATCAGCATCTGATCGGCGGGGTCCGACACCCGGGACCCCTGCCAATCAGCAGTTTGAGAAGGCAGCTGTGCTGCGGCCTTCTCTCTGTTTACCGCTGACCCAGTGACGTCTCGACTAGTATCAACTGGCCTGTGCGGGGCTAAGCTCCATTCAAGTGAACGGAGATTATCCCCGCCCAGGCCAGTGATACTAGTTGTGACGTCACTGGGCCTGCGGTAAACAGCGAGAAGGCCGCGGCGCTCCTGGAGCTCCCCTGCCTTCTCAAACAGCTGATCGGCAGGGGTCCCGGGTATCGGACCCCCGCCGATCAGATGCTGATAAATCTATCCAGAGGATAGATCATCAGTTTAAACAAACAGCAGAACCCCTTTAACTTTTTTTTTTTTTTTTTTTTTTTTTTTCACCATTCATTTCTCCTTCTCAGTGCAGGGCTGATCGAGGTTTGTGGAAGACCGGACAGCTCCTGCACTCCCCTGGCCCCGGCGGTTACATGACCACCGGCCGGAACAGGAAGCACTGAGCGCTGTGTTAACAGTGATCTAGAAGGCAGGGACACCTGGGAACGGTCCCTGCCTTCTCTCTGGGTTTTCCTGGGTTTCCCCCGCTCGGCAGCTGCATGATTAGCGTGCAGCTGCCATCTCTGAATGGACGTTCCAGAACGTCCATTCAGAGATAAATGACCGCCCATAGGACGTTTATAGTAAATGGGCGGTCATAGCCATTATCTGTAGAGAAAATTGTGGATACTGTGTTATCTATACAGAGATGATACCTATCATTGTCCTCCTGCCTGTGATGATAATGAGATGGCTACAGAAAAGTTACCTGTCCAATAGCATACAGCAAGTGTGACATGAAGCTAACCACATCTTCAGGCAAAGTCACAGTAAAGCGAAATATACATGAGGCAGATGCAGAGGTGTACCCACCAAACCAGATACCCGGAGCCCAATTTTGTATTGACAGAACCACTGACTCCCTCTAAGAGCAGTGTATTATTGAGACCGGTTCTCTCTCTTGAATAAGGGGAGCGTCCCCCTCGCTTCTCACCAGTAGTGACATCTGCCATGTATCTACATGTCTAGAAATACTGAAATCAATGTAAAGATGTCTCCGGTGAATGTGTCCTGCAGGGATTGTGCTGGTGAATTACAGGGGGTTGTGGATTTATCATTAGTGGAAACCTGTAAAATGCTCCAGGACAGGAATATTCCACATAAACTGCCATCAGTCTCCTCCATGTCCTAGACGACTTCATTCTTGTGTCCCCTCCGTTTCCTAGATGATGAGACCCAGCAGCTCCGTCAGCGTGAAGATCACTTCCTGAGGATGACGTATGAATATTTCCAGGATGATCTGCTCCACATTGTGGAGAACATGAGTCTTCTACCACTTCTGAGTGAGCTACAGTCCCGAAATCTCCCGGATACTGAGGTGAGAGGACATGAGCCGCCGGTGTTGTATATAAATGCCCCAAGTGATATCACGTGTTACAGGCACAGTTTACGTAATTTTTATAGTGGTGGTTGATGCCCGTCACCGCTCCGCTCCCTCTGGCGGGCATGGCTATCGCGGTGGTCACCTGCCTTCTAGCTCCTGGATGCCAGAGGTCTGGACTCTCAAACATTTCTCTCCTCCTACTCTGAGGACTCCAACTTCTGGAGTAGTTCTTCTCTTTACTCCATCCAGGCTGCAGCCTGAATATCTATGGCCATGCTTCTCCATACCTGAAGGGGCACATGCACCATGCACGCATATCATCTACTCCAACTTATGGCAGACCTCCCTAGGGTATTTAAGAAGCCTTCCCACAGGAGAGAGCCTCTGAACAATGGTTTCTAGTGACGACTTGATTCCTGCAAAGACGCGATATACTCTGTCTATTTACCTGTGTACTGACTTCTGCCTGTTTTTCCAGATTTGACCCTTCACTGCCTGACCTGACCTCCACCTGATATTCATTCTGACCCTGAGCTACTTGTCCTGACCTTGTACTGTTTAATAGATTACATGAACTCTGCCTGCCCTGACCTCGTACTGTTTAATGGATTACATTAACTCTGCCTGCCCTGACCTCGTACTGTTTAATGAATTACATGAACTCTGCCTGCCCTAACCTCGTACTGTTTAATGAATTACATGAACTCTGCCTGCCCTAACCTCGTACTGTTTAATGAATTACATTAACTCTGCCTGTCCTGACCTCGTACTGTTTAATGAATTACATGAACTCTGCCTGCCCTGACCTCGTACTGTTTAATGAATTACATGAACTCTGCCTGCCCTGACCTCGTACTGTTTAATGAATTACATGAACTCTGCCTGCCCTGATCTCATACTGTTTAATGGATTACATGAACTCTGCCTGCCCTGACCTCATACTGTTTAATAGATTACATGAACTCTGCCTGCCCTGACCTTGGCCTTCCCCGACTACAGTCTTGCCTGATCGCTCAGTGCTCTGCCTCTGCATCTCTTGACCCCTGTGTGTCAGCAATAACTTGAACAGAGACTACTCCAGGAGGTAACGGCCTGGTGGTTCCCCTGTATAGGGGTTAAAGGGTGAAGACCAGGGGGCTGCTTAGATAACTCTATTAGGAGTTACCCCAAGCCAAATCTGTTCAAGTGACACAGCAGATCCACATCCCCTGTGCGACATTCCTGTCACCATCCTGCTGTCTACAAGAGGCTGAATGACAATTGTGCTTCATATGTCAGAGTAAGATGTTGGACAACTTCCAGTTTAATAACAGACAGCAGCTCATATCTGATGGAGAACCCCCCAGAAGTGTATAATCCAGTATTGTGGAGGATTTATCCCCTCCCCCGCACACGTACATTAGGGGTCACTACATCCTGGAAATGATCTGATTGTTACTTGTGGATTCAGGAAGGATTTTCTCTGCATCTGTTCCATATATTTCTCTTTCTCTGGACAACACATTACAGAGAAGACAGACATGTAGTATCTGCAGTGTTTTAACCCTTTGTGTTATGTATCTGTATATAACGCACCTTATGTCTCATCTTTCTTGTGTTCTAGAAATACCAGAGTCTAGAACATGATAGAAGAAGATTGGCGCGGACTTTACTACAGGATATATGTAACCTAGGAAGAGAAGCTGTGGTAGGACTATGGGTCAGTCTGTATGTATTACGGAGACATCATGGTTCCCCCGGCCTGGACGCTGTACTGGAGGAACTCCGTCATAGAGGTAACATCGTGTATGAGACGTGTCACCCATGAAATAGAGGTCTTCATGACTTACATTGTCCACAGTAATAAAGATCTCCCTCTGGATTTATTAGGGATCTCAACCGATTTTGGAGTCTAGTCTGAGGTTTGAAGTAGGGATCGACCGATAGTGATTTTTTAGAGCCGATACCGATAACCTGTGAACTTTCAGGCCGATAGCCGTTAATTTATACCGATATTCTGTGCATTTTCATAAAAAAAAAAAAAAATTCCTACATAAATCTGCTGTTAAATGAACATGTTTATTGTTAACCTTTAACTTTTTTTAAAAAAAATCTTTCTTTTTCATTTATACTAAATATTTTGGTGTTTGTGTTCTCTTAAACTTTTTTTTTTTTTTTTAATAACCATTAGCGCTCTTAGGGGCTAGAACCCTTGTCCTATTCACCCTGATAGAGCTCTATTAGGGTGAATAGGACCTCACACTCTCCCTGCTGCCCTGTGCTCTGTGCACACGGCAGCAGGGAGATTACCATGGCAGCCAGGGCCTCAGTAGCGTCCTGGCTGCCATGGTAACAGATCGGAGCCCCAGGATTACACAGCTGGGGCTCCGATCAGAAGCTGCCACCAATGAGGAGGAGGGGATCCTGTGGCCACTGCCACCAATGACTAATACTGGTGGAGGTTGGAGGCGCACTGAGCCACCAATGTTTTTAATACTGGGGTTTTGCGAGAGGTAGCTGCGATCCGTGGCAGTTAACCCCTCAGATGCGGCTATATGATTCTGCAGCCAGCTCCCGCCTCCTGTTGAATTTGAATGAGTTAACTTTATTGGTGGCGCAGTGGCCACAGCCCCTCCCCTCTTCCCTTCTCTCCTCTCATTGGTGGCAGCAGCAGCACAGGGGGAGGGATACACTGCCTCCTTATCTCCTGTGCTGCTGAGGGAACACGTGCGCTGGTCGCATTATCGGCATATCGGCAACATTAGATGGCTATACCGATAACTTTGAAAATCATGAATATCGGCCGATAAAATCGGTAAATCCGATAATCGGTCGATCACTAGTTTGAAGTTTAGGTCTTGCCTGTGGCCTGAATTGATTTGGGTCTGGCTTAGGATTTGATGCCAAAACGAGCCACAGGTGATATAAAAATATAGCCCAAAAGTTACTCAATGTGAACATGACAAACATATATAAATGATAGCCGCAATTGCCGATGAGGCTTCAGGGCCCCTCATGTAGTGACCACCACATACAGTGACCATCACAGTGTCCTCATAGTGACCACCACAATGCCCCTATATACTTTATCACATACAAACAATCCCTTCTCAGCTTCAAGTCCGCACTCACTGCTGCAAAACAGACCTACTTCACATCATATCTTCTCACAACCCTAAATAACGTTTTAACCCTTGTAACTCTCTTCTCCGTCCCCCAGTGCCTCCACCCTCACCCCTCATCTCAGGTGAGGACTATGCCACAGACTTTAGAGAAAAGATTGACATCAGAGAAAGCTTCAGCCTACAGTCCCCACAGCTCAGGGGCGTTGCTAGGGTTTCAAAAGATCCGGGGCACAAGCCCCAATAAACATGTCGCCCCACCCTCCGCACTATGCTGTAATTGCTATACAGCAGCACTTACCTGCCACATCCCGGGCCTCCAGGTGATGTCTCCTCTGTGTCATCATCTTCTCTGTAGATCTTCTCCACTCGGTCTGGACAACTTCTCTCAGCCGCCTCGTCTCTGCAGAGAGTGACACACAGACATCTTAGCTTCCTCACATTCTATCATTATCCCCCAACTGGAGTCCCCACAGTGTTATCCTGCTGCTTGCTGTGCCCCCCGGGCCTCCCCCCCAATATCCCCAAATATTATCCTGAAGAAACATTACTGCCCCCCATAGTAATAGTGCTCCTCATAGTCCCACCAATAGTAATTCCCTTCTAGAATGCCCTCATTAGCAACACTGCCCCAACCGTGATAATGCTCCTCAACAATGCCTCCATTATTAGAAGAGCCCTCCCATATTAATAATACCCTCACAGAGTCCCCAGTAGAAATAAGGACCGCTATTGTTCCCCCAGTAGTAATAAAGCTCCCTACAGACCCCTCAGTAGTAATAAGGCCCCCATAGTGCGCTTAGTAGAAATAAGGCGGATCTATAAGACCCTCCTATAGAGCCCCCAGTAGTAATAAGACCGCCTATAATGTCGCCTGGATCTGCAGTGCCCCCTGCAGTTATAATCCTCCCTCCACCATACAGTCCCATGTAAATAACATCACCTCCTCCCCAGCCGCCTCCAACACACAATCCCATGTAAACATCACCCCCTAAGGCTACTTTCACACTTGCATTTGTGCAGATCCGCACCGATAATACAAACGAATGCATCCGTTCAGGACCGATTCGTTTGTATTAGATTTGACGGATCCGTCCTGACTTACATTTAAAGTCAATGGGGGACGGATCCGTTTACAATTGCACCATTTTCTGTCAATGCAAAGGGATCCGTCCCCATTGACTTACATTGTAAGTCAGGACGGATCCGTTTGGCTCCGCACGGCCATGTGGACACAAAAACGCTGCTTGCAGCATTTTGGGATCCGCCTCCAAAACGGAACGGGGGGCCGTACGGAGCCGAACAAATGCATTCTGAATGGATCCGCATCCATTCAGAATGCATTGGGGTTAAACTGATGCATTTGGATCCCCAAACGCAAGTGTGAATGTAGCCTAAACATTAAGTCCCATGTACATAAACATCATTCCCCCCCCCACCATCCACTTTCAACATACAGTCCCATGTAAATAACATCACTCCCTCCCCCAGCCACCTCAAGCACACAGTTCCATGTCAATAACATCCCTCCCTTCAGCCCTAACATACAGTCCCAGTTAAATAACTAAAACTCCCAGCATTGCTCTGCCTCTCCCTTCACTTACCTCTCCTCATGTACAGACATCAGCATTGGGCTCCTTCTCCTCCTCACTCCGGTCCAATCCTGCACTGGTCACATGATGGTGACATCATCCAGGTCATCCTATCACAGCCTGTTTTGCTGATCACATGACCTGTGATGTCACCAGAGGTCCTTCATCTCTTCCCAGTGTATTAGATTCAATTGTATTGCCGTTCTGTGTACAGCCTAGCAGGCAGGCAGGACATTCGGGGCCTGGGACAAAACATCCGGGTCCCAGGCCCCGAATGTTTCAACCTAGCAACGCCCCTGCCACAGCCCCTCTACACCACTACTCATTTCCCCCCCCCCCCCAAACCTGCTTCTCCACCATTACAGAGGAAAGCCTTTCCACCCTACTGTCCAGATCACATCTCACAGCAGCATGCAGGCAGCATGCACAGGGTCACATCACTAGGGCCGGCGCGTGCCATGTCTGAATAGTTTAGCCGACATTGCGCACGCCAGCCAGCCCCATAATCTCATTTGTGTGGAACTTCACACTTGGAAGTGTCAAACTCACTCGGGCAGCCTAGGGGTGGAGCGGCAGCGAGGTGAGAGATCTCACACACCCGGGGGTCGAGCCCCATCCATAGTAAGTCCAGTCAGTGTAGCGCAGCAGGGCTGGCAGGCAGTGACTGAGTCACTCGGTAGATCCCTGACACTGCGCACACCACACGTCCTCAACCACCACCCACCTCCACACACACTTATAGCCCCGGATGTGTCAGACAGTCGGGACTGAGCAGCGCAGCAGCCGGGATCTTTGTCAGTCAGCGCAGCCGCCGGTATGTGTATTGGCGCTGGCTTCAAGCGTTTAAAAGAATAGCTGGGCTCCACCAGCCGGCCGGGAAGTTTACCAGTACAATGCATTGCCAAACCACCCCTGCCCTCGACCACTTCCTTCTCTTACAAACTCTTTCATCTCTTGGCATCACGGACCTGTCCCTCTCCTGGATCACATCATACCTCACATACTGGACATTTAGTGTCTCCCACTCTCACACCACCTCCTCATCTCGTCCCCACTCTGTTAGTGTCCCTCAAGGCTCTGTCTTAGGAGCCCTGCTTTTCTCAATCTACACCTTCGGCCATGGAGACCCATTGATTTCAGTATCACTTTTATGCTACACACATTTGCCTCTCTTTTCCAGACATCACCACCTTACTATCAAGAATCACACAATGCCTATCTTCTATATCTTCTTTCTGCTCTTGCTTTCTAAAATTAACATGGATAAAACAGAATCTATCATGTTTCCCCATCTCACTCAACCCCCCCAACAGACTTATCATGGTCAATGGCTACACACACCTCGGTCAACCAAGTCCTCACAAGTCCTACAAACCGCATATCCAAGCCCATCACCAACCAGCACATCACCTGCCACCTCCAACTCAAAAATATCTCTTGAATTCACATATTCCTCAACCATGAGTCTGCAAAAATGTTTCTACATGCCCTCATCATCTCCCACCTAGAATACTGTAACATACTCCTCTGTGGCCTTCTATCTAGCACCCTCGCACCCCTCCAATATATTCTCAACTCTGCTGCCTGGCTAATCCACCTCTCCCCCATTACTACTTTGCTATTCCCTTCTGACCCCCCATTGCCCAGCGAATACTTTAAAATACTAACAAGTAGACAACATGCCATCCACAACCTGTCCCCTCCATACATCTCTGAGCTACTTTCCTGATACATCCCCACACATAATCTCCAATCCTCACAAGACCTCCTTCTCTCCTCTTCTCTTATCACCTCTTCCCACAATCGCCTCCAAGATTTTTCTCGTACATCCCCCATACTCTGGAACTCGCTACCTCAACATTTCAGACCTTTCTCACCTACAGTGGAATCCTTCAAAAGAAACCTCTTCAGACAAGCCTACAACCAGTGACCCTGCTGCCTCTATACCACCATGACCAACTTCACTCTCTCCTACTGTGTCCTCCCCCCATACCTTGTAGATCAGGGGTGCACAACCTTTTTTGGTTGGGGGCCACATTGTCAGCCTGAACCAATTTGAAGGGCCGAAAATAAAACTTAAAGGGGTATTACCAACTTTAAATACTATATTTGTGGCATATTGAACATGCAGTACATATCATTAATGTCTAGTTACACTTCTAGTACTCCCATCCAATGGGTGAATATGTGAAAGATACATGTGAGCAGCCACAAAACATTGACATACATGTCTGTTACCACATGGTTGGGGGCCGCACAGGATGTTATCAAGGGCTGCATGTGGCCCCCGGGCCTTAGGTTCTGCACCCCTGTTGTAGATGGTAGGCCCTCATGGGCAGGGTCCTCTCTCCTAATGTACCAGTCTGTAAATTGTCTTGTTCATGGTTATTGAAATCGTTTTCTATTATGTATGTATACCCCTCATCATATCTGTAGCGCCATGGAATTAATGGCGCTATAATATTACTACAGCACCCTCATAGTAATGACCATACAGTATCTATCACAATGCCAGGACACACAATGACCACCAGAATATGACCATGCACAGTATGGGGGACGTGGACACTATTTCACAGCTGTACATTTAGGTCCATTAGACCTCGTCCGGTCCCTGTATAATGTACATCCAGCACTGATGACGTCTGTATCATTTCTTCTTAGGTGACATTCTGGTGGAGCAAATCCTGCTGGATGAACATGGACACCAACTGTCCCCACAACTCAAAGGTAAGTGAGATTCATATAGACCTATTATAATAAAACTGCTCATAGTTTACATTACATTACACCTGTCACATAGAACATGGTGTTTGGACTGCAGCGGGTTGTTATAGAGCAGGAGGAGCTGAGCAGATTCATATATAGTTTTCTGTGATGGTTCAGTATAATTTGTATAACCTCCTCCTCATAGAGGGAAGGCTGTCAGTCCCTGATAGGACCTCCTCCTCATAGAGGGAAGACTGTCAGTACCTGATAGGACCTCCTCCTCATAGAGGGAAGGCTGTCAGTCCCTGATAGGACCTCCTCCTCATAGAGGGAAGGCTGTCAGTCACTGATAGGACCTCCTCCTCATAGAGGGAAGGTTGTCAGTCACTGATAGGACCTCCTGCTCAGAGGGAAGGCTGTCAGTACCTGATAGGACCTCCTCCTCATAGAGGGAAGGCTGTCAGTCACTGATATGACCTCCTCCTCATAGAGGGAAGGCTGTCAGTCCCTGATAGGACCTCCTCCTCATAGAGGGAAGGCTGTCAGTACCTGATAGAACCTCCTCCTCATAGAGGGAAGACTGTCAGTCACTGATAGGACCTCCTCCTCATAGAGGGAAGGCTGTCAGTACCTGATAGGATCTCCTCCTCATAGAGGGAAGGCTGTCAGTACCTGATAGAACCTCCTCCTCATAGAGGGAAAGCTGTCAGTCACTGATAGGACCTCCTCCTCATAGAGGGAAGGCTGTCAGTCACTGTTAGGACCTCTGTCACCATCAGTGTGGGGGCAAACTCCACACTGAACACAGGAGGGAAGGGGAACAGTAACTGGGCCTGGAAACTAGCAAAGAAACAGGTCACCTAAACAAAGTAGGAATATTCATATGCAGGATACATAGGCCCTAATTGTGGCAGGCTCAACACTATGAAGTGCCTTTTGCGCTGTGGCATTAGAAGAATTTTGATATCTCTAACTTTTTAGTCAAACCTGTTACTGAGCATTTCATATCCATACCGCACAGGAGCCGATGACCTCATTTAATCCAGAAGCTATCCTCCTCTGTCTCTGTAGCCAGGTCTGTTACTCTATAATTCTTCTAGCGCCGTTCTATGGAAACAGTAGGCTTAAAGACCACACCAAATGCCTGAATTAACTACTTTATGTACTTCAACTTTTCTTCATATATAACACTGCCGCTTCTGCAACAGATAGTCCATGTACATAACACGTGTTGCATTCATAAGATGATGGTTCAACTGTTCAGTCTTGTCATTCAACATAAAATGGTGGATATATTTCTCTCTTCAGTATCTGTACTCTCACTTTAAGTTATTTAAGCACTTTATGATCTCTCTGAGAGGTATATCTGAGGTCTAACTAATAGTTCTACTTGCTCTACTTGGTTTGCAGTTTGCTCTATACAATTGCTTTGAGCAGTTTGAATGCTTTTATGCAATTTGGTCGCAGTTTGGTGGAACTATTTTGGTCTTTTTGCTTCCATAAAACTGAACTCTGACTGGCACTGTGTGTCTGTTCAGCTCTCTGGTGAATAATAATTGCAGCTAGGGGATTTCCCACACAGGCTCAGTGTGAGGCTGGCTGTGATTGGTTATACCTCTCAGAGAGATCATAAAGTGCTTAAATAACTTAAAGTGAGAGTACAGATACTGAAGAGAGAAATATAACCACCATTTTATGTTGAATGACAAGATTAAACAGTTGAACCACCATCTTATGCATACCGTCATTTTATGAATCTTTATGCAACACGTGTTATGTACATGGACTATCTGCTGTGGAGGCAGCAGTGTTATATATAAAGAAAAGTTGAAGTTAATAAAGAAGTTACTTCAAGCATTTGTTGTGCTCTTAAAACCTACTGTTTCCGTAGAACAGCGCTAGAAAAATTACAGAGTAACAGACAGTCTGGTTGGACTAAAAAGTTACAGATATAAAAAAAATTCTAATGCCACAGCACAAAAGCAACTTCATAGTGCTGCGCCTGCCACACTAATTTCCCTATAAGGCCCTGGAATAAGGTTAGGACCAGAGACAACCCATTCCTCCCCAGATGGACGAATGGAAGTCTTTGTCTCAGGCCCAGATACAACAACAGGGAATAATACAAAACGCAAACAAACGCGACACTAAACTTCTGTAGAGATGGGCGAACAGGAACACCAGAGACGACCTCACACCAGCTCAGCCAAACCCAAATGAAGCTATCTACTGCATAGTCAGAAGGGTGGGGTCAGACTATAAAGGGTAGAAGTGATGACCACTGAGCAACAGCTGAAAAAAGGGAAGTGGTCATTAACCCTATCAACACTGAATCAAGAGAAATCTTAGGAGGCTGTTAGATTCCTCCACGCTCAGCCAGTCTCCCTGATCTCCTGACACGAGTCACCTGAGGGACCGTGACAATCTCCTCCTTATGGACAGAAAACTGTTAATCATTGATAGAACCAACTCCTTGACTTCACAGCCCAGAATGAGCATGATTTTAAAGCAACCCTGTCAGCATGATTAACCCTCCAAAAGTCTGCATTTATGCTATATCTCTGCTGCTGCTTGCTGACCAGTGCAGGTGCTGATGACATAATTGAACGCGGAAGTAGAGGCGTCCCTGGCTACAGAGACAGAGGAGGATCGCTTCTGGATTAAATGAGGTCATCGGCTCCTGTGCGGTATGGATATGAAATGCTCAGTAAGCAGCAGCAAAGCTGTAGTACAGGGGCAGACATTTGGAGGTAGTACTCAGGGGCAGAAGACAGGGAAAGATAAGGTATCTTGCTCTATCAATGAAATGTCAGGGTGCAGTGTTCAGCGCACCAGGGGTGCTTATAACGCTACAGCATACCCCTCGGTGTTCCAACTAAGTAATTTGCATAGTTATAAAAGTAATTATTTCTATGCATTAATAATACCTAAAAAATATCATTTGTATCAGAATGATCAACCCTACCAGGCACTATGTCTGGTTTAGTAGGGTTGCTCATGCTGACAGTGCTGCTTTTAATAAATAAAGTACAAGTTTTACTGGATCTTTTCCCATAAACTATATACCAATCTGCACCACTCCTCCTGCTCTATGACATGCTGCCTGCATTTCATGCAGATTACACCGTACAGCACCACCACACCTAGTATTCTAGTTAGTAACATGCAGCGGTGGCCCGAGCGGAAGGTGAGAATATGTGTGTGATGGTGGTACTAGTACTCGCGGTGGCTATGGTCCTCCCTGGTACTCATTGGTCCGTGCACAGTGAATAGAGCACCCTTTGTCCCCCTCGTGGCAAACCCTGGTTTGTGGTGCCCTTGGTGTTGTGTAAAGTCATTATCCAGATTTATCATCCAGTGTCCATCTGTGTGATAAATCTGGAGCAGTGTCAGACTAGAAAAGTCATGTGGCCAAGAGGAGCTGGAAAATTCAGCAATGTACAGATATCTGCCATTTCTTCATCAAGATATTTAGTTCTGTTTCAGCTTCTTATCTTCACCTTTTATTTTCCTATTTTCTATAGATTTCCAGATCCGTCACAAGAAACATTTACATGAAAGAACTGAGAAACTTCTAGAGAACAAACCTCCAAGATGTGACCAGCGAGAGGAGAGTTTTCCATTCTGTACACGTTATGTCAACCTCATCATTGTCTCCACTGATCACTTCAGAGAACGCTCAGAGAATGAGCTCATAAAGACCGGGGTAAAACATGATGAATACTTAAAGAGAAAACAATATGAACTACAACACATTTCCCCCAACAAACTGTTCCGCTGGTGCCACCTATCTGAACAAGTGCCACGTATGGTAATGGTGAGCGGAGTGCCTGGTGTAGGGAAGACCACACTGATGCAGAAGGTTGTCTATGACTGGGTGAAGGGGGATCTCTGTCAAAGATTCTCCTTTGTCTTTTTCTTCAAATTCCGAGAACTCAACAGACTGGATAAAGTTAGTCTGGACACTCTAATCCTTCATCAGTACCCATACCTGGAGGAGCAGCTTAGTAACATCTTACAGGAACCAGAAAAACTTCTCTTTATATTTGATGGTTTAGATGAAAGTCTTCATAACATGGATTTCTCATCACGTCACTTTTGCTCTAATCCTTATCAGCCTGAACCTTGTGGTCAGATTGTGGTTAGTTTGGTGAGAAAGTCTCTTCTTGATGGTTGTTCTGTCCTAATGACCAGTCGGCCAACCAGACTGGCATCAATTGATTGTAGAGTTTTCAAGAGAATAGTAGAAATCACTGGGTTTTTACCGGAAGAACGACAGATGTACTTTCAAAACTTCTTCTCCAACCCTGAGCTGGCGGAAAAGGCTTTTAATTATGTGAAGCAGAATGACACCCTGTACACGTTCTGTTACCTCCCGTCCTACTGCTGGATCATCTGTACTGTATTATCCAAGAGCTTCCAGCCAACAAGTAGTGATCAGTCGGTGTCATTATTACCCAAAACCGTCACCCAGCTGTTTGCGATATTTGTCGCCAACATCCTGTTCAATCACAGCCTGGACAAAAGTGACGCTCAGAAGATCCTGCAGTCCATCGGATGGATGGCAGAACATGGAGTCATGAATCATAGGCTTATCTTTGATGAACGAGATCTGGACTGTTTCCATGTGGACAATACGTCAAAGCTATTATCAAGTTTTCTGATGGAATCGGAGGAACCTGTGTCCTATTCCTTCTTACATCTCACAGTTCAGGAATTCTTCTCTGCCTTGGTGCATTATGTGGATTATTCTCCCGAGAAGTTACAGAAATCACTAAAAGATGCCAAATCCTATCCTGATGGACGAGGTGAGATGTTCCTCCGTTTCCTGTGTGGTCTATCAGATGGCTCCACCAGGTCAATGCTAACTGGATACCTGGACAGACAAGCAAATATGACATCTATAGATGTCATCACTTGGCTAAAGAACTTCATTCTAGAAGAAAAGAGCGTGCAGGAAAATGAAACCAGCAAGCGTCGTCTTCTAAGTAAATTTTTCTATCTGTATGAATCCCGGAATAAGTCTCTGGTGCTGGAATCACTACAATCACACAGAAGTCTGGACTTTTCCTATGTTCGTATGTCGGCTGTAGACTGCACAGTGTTAGCGTTTATTCTGGACACCTGCACAAATATAGAAGAACTCAATCTACGTGGATGTTTCTTAGACATTGAAGGATTAGAAAGACTTGCTCCAGGATTACAGAACCTGCAGAATCTGAGGTAAAATACTAATTATATTTCATCTTTCTGTAGTAGTCACGATCTGACAGATTTATTGTATGTATTAATGATAAGCAAACCGGTTTGTTACGAACTTTGCAAAATTGTGGCTGACGGACCAACCTGAACTTTTTCAGGTTAGTTTCGGACAAATCCAGTAAAACAGCACATAGCGCCATTTTACT
Organism: Bufo gargarizans; assembly: GCF_014858855.1. Lineage (NCBI taxonomy): Eukaryota > Metazoa > Chordata > Amphibia > Anura > Bufonidae > Bufo > Bufo gargarizans. Next base: position 6,572,344 of record NC_058082.1, read on the forward strand.
GCACATGTCAGCGGTAAAAATCACTAGGGAGGAAGAAGGGTTCTCACATGACCCTGATAGGAAGAGGGAGGAGGTTTGCCCTGATTGGCTCCCAGGCCAACAGCCAGTTTTTATGAGCCAATCAGTGCTGCAGCAGGCAGGGCGGTGCCCGAGCGGGAGGAGCAGAAAGTCATTGTGTGCGGGGCTGTGAATGAGGGCGGTTGGTGTCAGTGTCTGCCAGGAAAAAGATCTTAGGGAGTCGGGGACAGTGAAAGGTCACTATTAAGCTTGTGTTCTACTGCCAGGGACAGAGAAGGGAAGGGATAGAATTACAAAGAAGAAGAATTGTGTGTGTAGAAATGGAACAGGCAGGGGAAGCTGTCAGCCAGGGAGTGCGCAGTGAGGAGCTGAGGCTGCTGGGCTCCTAGCAGAACTGCAGCTGCTGCAAACCTCAAAGCAGCTACCGGCAAGGACATCCTCTGATTTTTTTTCCCCATTTTAACAGAAATACATTTGGGGGTGGGGGGTGGAATAAGCACAAAACCGTACAACACGTGTTTTACCATCAATGTAGCATTTTAAATTTGAGTGAAAACACCTGAAATACTAGTCCAAACTCAGTGTCAGGGCATCTCCATATAGTTAATTTATTTTTAACGTTTTTTAAGTTTTAAAAGGTTGCAGGGTAGCACCCAAAATTATCTATGAGTGATAAGGTGATATTTGGCCTAAATCCATGTATTTCCATCTCCACACAATTACAGTTCATATTTTTTGGGGTTGTTGAATTTATTAAAACCAGCATTTACATGTCTTATAATACGCAGGGTATACTAGGACATACTAGGCCAACATTCGTGCTGTTAAAGGGGTTATCCAATATCATAAACTGCCCCCCCCCCCATGTGCTGGGCCCCTCACAGGGAATATACTTACCCCGCTCCCTGCACCGCTCCTGGTCCCCGCACCGCCGCCGCTTCTCTCCTTGCGCCGATGAAAACATCCTGTGTCGGGGGCGAGCCTCCCTAGCATCCCCGCCTGCCATTGGCTGCTCTCGCCAACACTAAATGTTTTCATTGGCGCACAGGGAGAAGCAGCAGCGGTGGTGCGGGGAGCAGGGACCCAGGTACTGTAAGTATATTCCATGTGAGGGGCCCGGCACATGGGGAGGCAGTTTATGATATTAGATAGCCCCTTTAAGTGTTGGCGCGGTGGAGAGGGCTAAATAATCGCTTGGTAGTTTGCCAACTTAAGTTTTAGGCTACTTTCACACCTGTGTTTGCATTTTCCGGTATTGAGATCCGGCAGAGGATCTCATTACCGGATAAAAACACTTCTGTTTTGTCCCCATTCATTGTCAATGGGTATACAATGGAACGGAGCGCTCCAAAATGCATCCTGTTCCGTTTGGTTGCATTTCCATCACGGAGAGCAAACTGCAGCAGGCGGTGGTTTTCTGTCCGGCATGGGATGCAGAGCAAAATGGTTCCAGCTTGACCCACAATGCAAGTCAGTGGGGCCGGCTATGTCAAAGATAATATAACCGGATCCGTTCATAGTGGATGCAGATGGTCGTCTTAGTGGCTTAATACCAGAAAAAAACGCTTCAGTTTTGTCCCCATTCATTGTCAATTGGACAAAACTGAACTGAACGGAATGCTCCTCAGCATGCTGCAGTTTTCTTTCCATCCTGGGATGCGGAGCAAAGCGGATCATGACCCACAATGTAAGCCAATGGCGACGGATCCGTTTTCTCTGCCACAATCTGACAGAGACTTTTAATGGAGTTCAAAACGGATCTGTTTTGGCAATGTTAAAAATATGTTAAAGATAATACAACCAAATCCGTTCAAACGGATGCAGACGGTTGTATTATCTGTAACGAAAGCGTTTTTGCTGGACCCTGCCGGTTGGACATGCGGCCGGAGTGAATGGGGCCGGAGCGGACTTCCGCCGGCACTCGTGGGTTCGTGTCTTCATTGCGTTTGTGGAAAGGGAAGGACATCGTATTGCACTTCTCTGTCTTTAATTTCCAGAAAGCAGATTTGCAAACCGTTCCATGCTTTGTGTGACTGTGTACATTAGGCCCAAAATGTCAGGGCTTCATGAGGGGTCTAAGTAAAAGACCAAGAGCCAGAATGTGGGTAGTAGCAGCACCAGCTATCTGGGTAGTAGTAGTAGTAGTAGTAATAGAAGTAGTAGTAGCAGTAGTAGTAGTAATAGCAAAAGTAGTAGTAGCAGTAGTAGTAGTAGTAATAGCAATAGTAGTAATAGCAGTAGTAGTAGTAGTAGTAGTAGTAGTAGTAGTAATAGCAGTAGTAGTAGCAGTAGTAGTAGTAGTAATAGCAGTAGTAGTAATAGCAGTAGTAGTAGTAGTAGTAGTAGTTGTAGTAGTAGCAGTAGTAGCAGTAGTAGTAGTAGTAGTAGTAGTAGTAGCAGTAGTAGCAGTAGCAGTAGCAGTAGTTGTTGTTGTTGTTGTAGTAGTTGTTGTTGTAGTAGTAGTAATAGCAGTAGTAGTAATAGCAGTAGTAGTAGTAGTAGTAGTAGTAGTAGTAGTAGCAGTAGTAGCAGTAGCAGTAGCAGTAGTTGTTGTTGTTGTTGTAGTAGTTGTAGTAGTAGTAATAGCAGTAGTAGTAATAGCAGTAGTAGTAGTAGTAGTTGTAGTAGTAGCAGTAGTAGCAGTAGTAGTAGTAGTAGTAGTAGTAGCAGTAGTAGTAGCAGTAGCAGTAGCAGTAGTTGTTGTTGTTGTTGTAGTAGTTGTAGTAGTAGTAATAGCAGTAGTAGTAATAGCAGTAGTAGTAGTAGTAGTTGTAGTAGTAGCAGTAGTAGCAGTAGTAGTAGTAGTAGTAGTAGTAGCAGTAGTAGTAGCAGTAGCAGTAGCAGTAGTTGTTGTTGTTGTTGTAGTAGTTGTAGTAGTAGTAATAGCAGTAGTAGTAATAGCAGTAGTAGTAGTAGTAGTTGTAGTAGTAGCAGTAGTAGCAGTAGTAGTAGTAGTAGTAGTAGTAGCAGTAGTAGTAGCAGTAGCAGTAGCAGTAGTTGTTGTTGTTGTTGTAGTAGTTGTAGTAGTTGTTGTTGTAGTAGTAGTAGTTGTAGTAGTAGCAGTAGTAGCAGTAGTAGTAGCAGTAGTAGCAGTAGCAGTAGCAGTAGTTGTTGTTGTTGTAGTAGTTGTAGTAGTTGTTGTTGTAGTAGTAGGCCGCAGTTGTCCAATGTGACACCTGACCTTGACACTTGACCCTCATATCTGAGTTTGACTTATGCTCTTCGTAGGTCAGGGTCAACGTAAGAATGATTTATAGATATACTATGTATTTTTATGCTAAATCACACAACCAAAGTACGTCTATTGCTGAGCTTATAGCTCTGTGCCTAAAATGCTGTAAGCTAGCACATTACATATATGAGCGCAGAGCTGGTAGCTCAGTGGTAAAGCAATTGCCTCATACCCAGTGTTTCTGTGTTCAAAACCCCTTTAACCCCTTAAGGACATAGGACGTACCGGTACGCCCAGGGGCGTACATAGAAATCACTGGGCCCCATAGCAAAAATCTGAATTGGGCCCCTTAACCCCGCCCACTACCCACCATGGCCCCTCCCACTTCCTGACCTGGCTCCTCCCATGCCACACCCCCATTAAATAAATTTATACATGACCTACAGAAACTGTTAGGGATAAATATTTTTATTTTTTTATATTTTCATACAATGGGCATGTCACTTGCCAGGCTTTAGCAGAGTGGACACAGGGCACAATATGCATGCCACACAACTGAGCGAGTGCAGGGCAGGAGCGCATACACATCACTCCTCCTGCCTCTGTCCACTGTGCTAAAGCCGGACGTAAGCCATCCCCCACATCTTAACCCCTTTGCTACCTGCGCCATTTTGTCATCACTTCTCTTACCCCAAACCCCTTTAACTCCTTGCTGCTGAGTGTGCACATATACGCATGTGTTTGTGTGGGGGGGGGGGGGCGGGGGGTTTGGCTGGTTGGTGAAATATCATTTGGTGGCTACACTCAGCATTAGCAGCAAGGAGTTAGAGGGGTTAATATCCAACCCCTAATGCCCTCCAAAATGCCCGGGGGGGGGGGGGGTTGTTAGGAAGGAGTAGGTGTAGGAGGAAAGCACACTGTCCTCTATGAGCCCCCCAACCCCTAATGCCCCCCCAAAATTCTCAGGACAGTGTGCTTTCTTCCTACTTCCCCCCCACCCTGGGCACGCCCCTTTTAACAAATACTGTAGTAGATCACTAGCAGTCCTATGTAACACAGTGATAACTCTCTGAGTACAGATAATGTTGTAGATGGGTGTGAGGCCCCAGAATTCAGAACACACAGTGTTACCTGAAGTCTGGGGCCGAGCTGAGGCAGTGTGGGTCAAATTCTATATATCCCTTACCCTACCGAGAAACAGATATGTGCATGGATAATATTATTACAGGAGAATGCCGCCGAATACCTGTTACATCCAGTGACGTCTCCTGTGATGTAGACTTTTCTCAACGTCTTCATCCAGAGATAAGACCGCCATGACACCTTCTTTCAGCCGCTTCTCGTCTCTGCAGAGTTTCACAGAAAAAAATTTAGGTTCCTCACTTTACTATAAACCTCTCCTTCCTGGTGTCTCAACAACTTATCCTGCTGCCCCCCAATACTGAGCTAGAGCCAGATAGTCCCCCATTCCCCATAATATTATTCCCCCTGTATATTATAATGGCCCCCACTTTATTATTAATATAATGGCCCCCACTTTATTATTAATATAATGGCCCCCACTTTATTATTAATATAATGGCCCCCACTTTATTATTAATATAATGGCCCCCACTTTATTATTAATATAATGGCCCCCACTTTATTATTTATATAATGGCCCCCACTTTATTATTTATATAATGGCCCCCACTTTATTATTTATATAATGGCCCCCACTTTATTATTTATATAATGGCCCCCACTTTATTATTTATATAATGGCCCCCACTTTATTATTTATATAATGGCCCCCACTTTATTATTTATATAATGGCCCCCACTTTATTATTTATATAATGGCCCCCACTTTATTATTTATATAATGGCCCCCACTTTAATAACAAAGAGGGGGCCATTATATTAATAACAAAGAGGGGGCCATTATATTAATAACAAAGAGGGGGCCATTATATTAATAACAAAGAGGGGGCCATTATATTAATAATAATGTAATGCCCCCCTCTTTATTAATAATATAATGTCCCCCTCTTTATTATTAATATAATGTCCCCCTCTTTATTATTAATATAATGTCCCCCTCTTTATTATTAATATAATGTCCCCCTCTCCACTCTTATTAATACTATGATGTCCACTGGACCACTGACTGAGTACTGTCAGTGGTCCTCCTCTCGTGCCCCCAGTGCCTCTGCAATAAGGGTAGAACGTAGGGTACATAAAAAAATAAAAAAATGAATACTTACCTCTCTAAGGACAGCTTGTGGCATCCTGGTACAGGATCGCTCACTGTGCCTTCCCGCGCCGCGTCATCGCGTCATCTCACGAGATCCGACGCAGGAGGTCACAGTGAGGTACGTGACTAAAAGTCCTGCGTCGCACCTCAACTGAAGCCGCTCCCCCGGCCCCTCCTCACTTCGCCGCGTCACGCAGGGCCTCTCCTCTCGCCGGCCTCCGCTCCGCCCCCTGTAAATCTTATTTTAGTTATCCGGCTGCGTTCTAACTTCTCCTGGGTTGAGGGGGCCCTGGGAGCCGGGGGGGAAGAATAGTTGGCTCAGGGCAGGCTGAGAATAAAAGCAGCCGCATAGCGCTATAGCGGCATGTCAGTGGGCGGGGCCAAATAGTGTGGGCGGGGCCTTCTCTGCGCTACGGGCCCCCCAGTGCCGCGGGCCCCATAGCAATGGCGTGGTCTGCCTCTATGGGCGGTACGCCACTGGGTACGCCCTATTTCCCGAGTCCTTAAGGACCAAGGACGTACCGGTACGTCCTGACTTTAAAATCGGCAAACCGGCGCCGCAGGGGTTAATTTGAACAGGATGCCGGCTGAAATCATTCAGCCGGCATCCTGTTAAAACGCCAGGGGGGGTCATGTGACCCCCCCGTGTCGGCGATCGCAGCAAACCGCAGGTCAATTCAGACCTGCGGTTTGCTGCGCTTTTTGCAGTTTCTGATCAGAAACTTTAGAGTGTCTAAAATCAATATAGTACACCCCCCCCCCTGCACCCCTGCATGATTTGATGGCGGCGGGTGGTGCAGGGGGGGTGTCGCAGGCGGTGGGGGCGTTGCGGGAGGCGGGCGGTGCGGCAGGCGGGATCGCGATCCCCCGCCCACCTCCCATTACGTAATCGTTGGTGTACCGTGGGTATACCAGGGTGCCAGCACATTGCTGGCACCCTGGTATAAACGGCTGACATCGTTGATGCGATGTCAGCCGTTTAACCCTTTCCATACAGCGGTCCGTACGGACCGCTGTATGGAAAAGGTTAACAGTAAAAGGGAGCTCCCTCCCTCTCCGATCGGGGGGCTGCTGTGCCTTTGCAGCCCCCCGATGGGAGAGGGAGAGAGCCCCCAGACAGCCCCCCGAAGCCCCGTCCTCACCCTTCCCCGTCTGCGAAGTTGTGGCAGACGGGGAAGGTTCCCATGACAACAGGACGCCTGCTCAGGCGTCCTGCTGTCCATGGTGCTGAACAGATCTGTGCTGAAAGCATAGATCTGTTCAGTGTAAGTAAAATACAGTACAGAAACCTATATAGGTTCTGTACTGTATTTTACAGACATCAGACCCACTGGATCTTCAAGAACCAAGTGGGTCTGGGTCAAAAAATAAAAAAAAAAAGTGAAAAAAGTTAAGATAAAAAAAAAAAAAACATTTATCACTGAATAAAAATAAAATAAACTACACATATTAGGTATCGCCGCGTCCGTAACGACCTGATCTATAAAATGGTCATGTTACTTTCCCCGCACAGTGAACGCCATAAAAATAAAAATATAAAAACTATGAGAAAATTGAAATTTTGCCCACCTTACTTCCCAAAAAAGGTAATAAAAGTGATCAAAAATGTCGCATGTACGCCAAAATAGTACCAATCAAACCGTCATCTCATCCCGCAAAAAATTAGACCCTACTCAAGATAATCGCCCAAAAACTGAAAAAACTATGGCTCTTAGACTATGGAAACACTAAAACATCATTTTTTTTTTTTCAAAAATAAAATCATTGTGTAAAACCTACATAAATAAAAATAAAGTATACATATTAGGTATTGCCGCGTCCGTATCGACCGGCTCTATATAAATATCACATGACCTAACCCCTCAGGTGACCACCGTAAAAAATAAAAAAAAAATTGTGCAAAAAAAGCAATTTTTTGCCATCTTACGTCACAAAAAGTGTAATAGCAAGCGATCAAAAAGTCATATGCACCCCAAAATAGTGCCAATCAAACTGTCATCTCATCTCGCAAAAAATTAGACCCTACTCAGGATAATCGCCCAAAAACTGAAAAAACTATGGCTCTCAGACTATGGAGACACTAAACAATTTTTTGGTTTTGAAAATGAAGTTATTGTATAAAACTTACATAAAAAAAAAATTGTATACATATTAGGTATCGCTGCGTCCGTGACAACCTTCTCTATAAAATTACCACGTGATCTAACCTGTCAGATGAATGTTGTAAATAACAAAAAAAAAACGTGCCAAAAAAGCTATTTCTTGTTACCTTGCCGCACAAAAAGTGTAATATAGAGCAACCAAAAATCATATCTACCCTGAACTAGTACCAACAATACTGCCACCCTATTCCGTACTTTCTAAAATGGGGTCACTTTTTTGGAGTTTCTACTCTAGGGGTGCATCAGGGGGGCTTCAAATGGGACATGGTGTAAAAAAAACTGTCCAGCAAAATCTGCCTTCCAAAAACCGTATGGCATTCCTTTCCTTCTGCGCCCTGCCGTGTGCCCGTACAGCGGTTTACGACCACATATGGGGTGTTTCTGTAAACTACAGAATCAGGGCCATAAATAATGAGTTTTGTTTGGCTGTTAACCCTTGCTTTGTAACTGGGAAAAAAATATTAAAATGGAAAATCTGCCAAAAAAGTGAAATTTTGAAATTGTATCTCTATTTTCCATTAAATCTTGTGCAACACCTAAAGGGTTAACAAAGTTTGTAAAATCAGTTTTGAATACCTTGAGGGGTGTAGTTTCTTAGATGGGGTCACTTTTATGGAGTTTCTACTCTAGGGGTGCATCAAAAAAACTGTCCAGCAAAATCTGGCTTCCAAAAACCATACGGCGTACCTTTCACTCTACGCCCCGCTGTGTGGCCGTACAGTAGTTTACGGCCACATATGGGGTGTTTCTGTAAACGGCAGAGTCAGGGCAATAAAGATACAGTCTTGTTTGGCTGTTAACCCTTGCTTTGTTAGTGGAAAAAATGGGTTAAAATGGAAAATTAGGCAAAAAAATGAAATTCTCAAATTTCATCCCCATTTGCCAATAACTCTTGTGCAACACCTAAAGGGTTAACGACGTTTGTAAAATCAGTTTTGAATACCTTGAGGGGTGTAGTTTCTTAGATGGGGTCACTTTTATGGAGTTTCTACTCTAGGGGTGCATCAGGGGGCTTCAAATGGGACATGGGGTCAAAAAAACTGTCCAGCAAAATCTGGCTTCCAAAAACCATACGGCACACCTTTCACTCTACGCCCCGCTGTGTGGTCGTACAGTAGTTTACGGACACATATGGGGTGTTTCTGTAAACGGCAGAGTCAGGGCAATAAAGATACAGTCTTTTTTGGCTGTTAACCCTTGCTTTGTTAGTGGAAAAAATGGGTTAAAATGGAAAATTAGGCAAAAAAATGAAATTCTCAAATTTCATCCCCATTTGCCAATAACTCTTGTGCAACACCTAAAGGGTTAACGGAGTTTGTAAAATCAGTTTTGAATACCTTGAGGGGTGTAGTTTATAGAATGGGGTCATTTTTGGGCGGTTTCTATTATGTAAGCCTCGCAAAGTGACTTCAGAGCTGTAGTGGTCCCTAAAAATTGGGTTTTTGTAAATTTCTGAAATATTTCAAGATTTGCTTCTAAACTTCTAAGCCTTGTAACATCCCCAAAAAATAAAATATCATTCCCAAAATAATTCAAACATGAAGTAGACATATGGGGAATGTTAAGTCATCACAATTTTTGGGGGTATTACTATATATTACAGAAGTAGAGAAACTGAAACTTTGAAATTTGCTAATTTTTCCAAATTTTTGGTAAATTAGGTATTTTATTATGCAAAAAAATTTATTTTTTGACTTTATTTTACCAGTGTCATGAAGTACAATATGTGACGAAAAAACAATCTCAGAATGGCCTGTATAAGTAAAAGCGTTTTAAAGTTATCAGCACTTAAAGTGACACTGGTCAGATTTGCAAAAAATGGCCTGGTCCTTAAGGTGAAAATGAGCCTGGTCCTTAAGGAGTTAAACTATTTACATTTTATTAAGCCCCAGATAAGAGGCAAATTTAAATGATGTGTGACGCTGATATCTGACTTCCTTCACTTGTCAGTGTCACAAAGGATTTTAGGTTTACTGTAGCTCACTGGTAAGACACTTGCTTCATGGGTTCAAAACCCCTTTTAGGCTTTTAATATAATTAATATTTTATATTTTATTGAGCTCTCGATCAGAGACAAATTCAAGTGGTGTGTGATGTAAGTAGTCCTTTTTTATTTTATTAAGAGTACATGGGCAGCACTATAGTAAAGGGGGCCCTGTATACAGAGCTGTATCCTGGATTATACATATCTACTGTATATATGTGTATTATACACACTATGTACTATAGCTTCACCACACTGAGATCTGCTCAGAAAGCTGATCTATATGTCACTGCTTTATCCACAGACACAATATATGATCATACAGATGGCAGTACTAAGTGATAGCTTCTAAGTATAGAAACCATGTGGTAATGTTATATCTTGGAGGTTACATTAATAGCTTTGCATGTAGATATCCAAGGTTGAAGTCCCCGGAAAGACATATGTTTTTTCTTTAATAGCATATACTATAATAAATAATATGTCATTAACCCATAGGATACCAGCGCTGTACATGTATTTCGCTGGAAACACGGTCACAAATCCCAGCGCCGTACAGGTACAGCGCTCTGATCGGGCGGCCACAGGAGCTACTCCCGCCCGATCAGCTGCAGGGGTCCGGCAGGCACTGATAGTTGGACCCCTGCTGTCTGCACCGGCATCGGTGAAAACACTGATGCCGGCTCATTAACCCTTGCACTGCCGCGGTCATCGCTGACGGCTGCTGTCCCGGAGCACTGGCAACACAGGGAAATTCCTGCAGTCGTATGAGGCAGTCCTCAAGGCCCTGATCTTTTTCTGACCAGGAAAGAACAGGCCAGAGTACCTCAGGAACTGGAGGCGCCCGGATCAAAAAAAAGTGCAGCGTGTGTAACAGGAGGGGGTAACGGAAGGACACCACAGTGCCCCGATCATCCGGGCCTCTGTATTGACGGTTGCTTCAGGGAGTACCACACTTCCATGGAGTACTACATTTATAATCCCCTTCCCCCATTTTTATTTATTTCTCCACAGTCTTCACAGGAATAGCTGCAAAGTGGAGGGGAAAATTCTAAATCTCCTTTTTTTACACTAACATGTAGCCCCTTTTATTTCATTTTTACAAGGGGTAATAGGAGAAAAAGCGCCCCAAAGTCCAATAGTCCAATTTCTCCCGAGTAAGGACATACCCCATATGTGGACGTAAAGTGCTCTGCGGGCAAACTACATGGCTCAGAAGAGAAGGAGCGCCATTGGGATTTTGGTTGTCTTCTGAGCCGTGTAGTTCACCCGCATATCACTCTACATCCACATATGAGGTATTTTCTGACTCGGGAGAAATTGGTCTATAAACTGTTGGGTGAGTTCGTTTGCTCCACCATCAGATTCACAAATTGTTCACTGAAAACCCCCCAAAAAATGTCGTATTCAGTGAAGCCCACTGTGTGAATCTGGATTCCTGGTTGGCCAACAAAGTCAGGAATCAAGGGCTCAAAATCCTCTGGGGTACTCCAGCCAAGTTCACCGGTAGAGGGCTCAGGTGAACTTGCCTGGTGGGCCGGAAAACTAGTACGAGCCCCAGGGCTGCTCATACTAGTGTGGGCCACAGGGTTCCTAGCACGGGGGGGGCTCCTGGCTCCGCCTGGCGGCGTCTCCACCGCCTTAGGGCTCATCATCATCACTAGATGATGAGGAGAACGAGGATGACAACAGGAAAGTGGGGTCACCCTCGTCCTCACTGGGGCTCTCGGAGTCGGAGAGCAGCTGGGCGTATGCCTTCTCGGCCGAGAACATCCGGCGGGCCATCTCTGAACGCTAAAGGGGAGTGCGTGTGTGTGTAAAACTTTATTTAGTGTGGGGTGGGGGGGGGGCAGTGTGTTTTTATGTATACCCTAACCTAACAGAATCCCCGAAAAATTGCTCACAGCCCAAAAACTCTCTGATCAGCGGTACCAAGCTGATCAGCGGTGGGGTGGGCGATGCGCTAACAGTGGCCAGGCGCTCTTTTACAGCTAAGAGTGCCGGCCACAGTCAGCGCACCTACAAAAAGAAAAAAAATGCGCTTGCGCCCCAAAATATGTGGGGGAGGCAAGCTGCAGCACCCCTGGGGGGACAGGGGTCGCACAAGTTGCTGTGGACCCCAGACACCCTCAGATCCGGGTGCTGCACACAAAAAAAATACTTAATTTTTTTTCACTATCCCTGCCTAACCTAAAGCTCTCCCTAAATGTTTATATGCCAGATGGCACTTTATGGGGTCTCAGGGGCCACGGATGGTGGCGGATCGTGTGGGATGCAGATGGCCCGACAAAGGGCTCCTCTCTCCTTACTCACACAGAAGTCTGTGGGCGGGGAGAGCGGAGCTCCAGGACGTTATCTCCAGGTCAATCCCTCCAACCAATCACAGGCGATCCTCACCCTCATCCTCCATCACCGCCACCTCACAGGATCTACGGAGGGTGATTGGTGGTGTATATTACACCACTGATTACCCTCCTATTCCGGGTCACCGGAGACCTGAATAACCTGGAAATGCTGCAAACCGCAGGTCTGAATTGACCTGAGTTTAGCAGCGATCGCCGGTATGGGGGGAAGGGGTCACAGGACCCCCCCTCGGCATTGTCACAGGGTGCCTTCTGAATGATTTCAGCAGGCACACCGTTCCTAACACTGCCTTCCACAAAGCGGTGATCGGAAATACACAGGTACACCCTGTGTCCATAAGAGGTTAAAGAGGCTCTGTCACCAGAATCAACCCTATTAGACCATACGTACTGCCTGGTAGGGCTCATTATGCTGATTATGTATAATAAATAGCTGCAGATTCATATGCAAATAAACAATTGGAGCCCTCAGAGGCAGGGCTGAATATTCTGAGCAATGCTCTATAACACCCCCTGTGCTCTGCACACCCCCCTCCCCCCACTGACTGACAGGGCTAGACAGCAGGCTGACGTGACAGCACAACGGGGACCCGATGGACACCCTGCACCTGGCAGGATATCGCATGTGCGGCTGTCAGCGCTGACCGTGGCAGTGCAAGGGTTAATGAGTCGGCATCAGTGTTTTCACAGATGTCGATGCATACAGCAGGGGTCCAACTATCAGTGCCTGCCGGACCCCTGCAGCTTATCGGGCGGGAGTAGCTCCTGTGGCCGCCCGATCAGAGCGCTGTACCTGTACGGCGCTGGGATTTGTGACCGTGTTTCCAGCGAAATACATGTACAGCGCTGGTATCCTATGGGTTAATGACATATTATTTATTATAGTATATGCTATTAAAGAAAAAACATATGTCTTTCTGGGGACTTCAACCTGGGATATCTACATGCAAAGCTACTAATGTAACCTCCAAGCTATAACATTACCACATGGTATCTATACTTAAAAGCTATCACTTAGTACTGCCATCTGTGTGATCATATATTGTGTCTGTGGATAAAGCAGTGACATGCAGATTACCCCTTGTAAAAATGAAATAAAAGGGGCTACATGTTAGAGTAAAAAAAGGAGATTTCGAATTTTCTCCTCCACTTTGCAGCTATTCCTGTGGAAAAAAAAATAAAAATCGGGGAAGGGGATTATAAATGTAGTACTCCATGGAAGTGTGGTACTGTCATGGTCTTACCTCCTTGCTGTTCTCCTTCGTTTGACATGTGCTGGCGGCCATCTTGGTTTCTGGGTTTCTTGTAGCCTCCCACCCTGCGGCTCCTCCTTCCCACTGGGAGGAGCTGGATGCCTAGCTCATATATATAGGAGGTCTGTGGCTTCAGTTCCCTGCTTGGTCCTCCTGTGCTCACATGCTTCTAAGACTGCTGCTGCTTCTGGTTCCTGATCCTGGCTTCGTCTGACTACCCTGCTGATTCCTGATCCTGGCTTCGTCTGACTACCCTGTTGGTTCCTGATCCTGGCTTCATCTGACTACCCTTCTGGTTCCTGATCTCTGGTTTCGCAAGACCCTGCTTCGGTTTAGCCATCCGTTTGGACTTTTGCCTTACAGCTTTATTTTCAATAAAGCCTTCTTATTTCCACTCATCTCTTGTTGTACGTCTGGTTCATGGTTCCATGACAGGTACTCCCTGAAGCAACCGTCAATACAGAGGCCCGGATGATCGGGGCACTGTGGTGTCCTTCCGTTACCCCCTCCTGTTACACACGCTGCACTTTTTTATTATCCGGGCGCCTCCAGTTCCTGAGGTACTCTGGCCTGTTCTTTCCCGGTCAGAAAAAGATCAGGGCCTTGAGGACTGCCTCATACAACTGCAGGAATTTCCCTGTGTTGCCAGTGCTCCGGGACAGCAGCCGTCAGCGATGACCGCGGCAGTGCAAGGGTTAATGAGCCGGCATCAGTGTTTTCATCGATGCCGGTGCATACAGCAGGGGTCCAACTATCAGTGCCTGCCGGGCGGGAGTAGCTCCTGTGGCCGCCCGATCAGAGCAATGTACCTGTACGGCGCTGGGATTTGTGACCGTGTTTCCAGCTAAATACATGTACAGCGCTGGTATCCTATGGGTTAATGACATATTATTTATTATAGTATATGCTATTAAAGAAAAAACATATGTCTTTCTGGGGACTTCAACCTGAGATATCTACATGCAAAGCCATTAATGTAAGCTCCAAGATATAACATGACCACATGGTTTCTATACTTAGAAGCTATCACTTAGTACTGCCATCTGTATGATCATATATTGTGTCTGTGGATAAAGCAGTGACATGTAGATCAGCTTTCTGAGCAGATCTCAGTGTGGTGAAGCTATAGTACATCGTGTGTATAATACACATACAGTACAGACCAAAAGTTTGGACACACCTTCTCATTCAAAGAGTTTTCTTTATTTTCATGACTATGAAAATTGTAGATTCACACTGAAGGCATCAAAACTATGAATTAACACATGTGGAATTATATACATAACCAGAAAAGTGTGAAACAACTGAAAATATGTCATATTCTAGGTTCTTCAAAGTAGCCACCTTTTGCTTTGATTACTGCTTTGCACACTCTTGGCATTCTCTTGATGAGCTTCAAGAGGTAGTCACCTGAAATGGTCTTCACTTCACAGGTGTGCCCTGTCAGGTTTAATAAGTGGGATTTCTTGCCTTATAAATGGGGTTGGGACAATCAGTTGCGTTGTGGAGAAGTCAGGTGGATACACAGCTGATAGTCCTACTGAATAGACTGTTAGAATTTGTATTATGGCAAGAAAAAAGCAGCTAAGTAAAGAAAAACGAGTGGCCATCATTACTTTAAGAAATGAAGGTCAGTCAGTCCGAAAAATTGGGAAAACTTTGAAAGTGTCCCCAAGTGCAGTCACAAAAACCATCAAGCGCTACAAAGAAACTGTCTCACATGCGGACCGCCCCAGGAAAGGAAGACCAAGAGTCACCTCTGCTGCGGATAAGTTCATCCGAGTCACCAGCCTCAGAAATCGCAGGTTAACAGCAGCTCAGATTAGAGACCAGGTCAATGCCACACAGAGTTCTAGCAGCAGACACATCTCTAGAACAACTGTTAAGAGGAGACTGTGTGAATCAGGCCTTCATGGTAGAAGATCTGCTAGGAAACCACTGCTAAGGACAGGCAACAAGCAGAAGAGACTTGTTTGGGCTAAAGAACACAAGGAATGGACATTAGACCAGTGGAAATCTGTGCTGCGGATCCGCAAAACACAGACACCGGCAATGTGCTTTCCGCATTTTGCGGAACACATTGCCAGAACTATATAGAAAATGCCTTTTCTTGTCTGCAATTGCGGACAAGAATAGGACATGTTCTATAGGCTCTACAAAAAACGCAGTGTTCGCCCGATCAGGCCTGATCTTGTGCGCACACTTGCGTTTAGTCCGCCCCACCGCCCTAAAAGGTACTCATTGGAATATGGGCCACTTTGCGCACCTAGGCTGCAAAAAAGTGTCACACATGTGGTATCGCCGTACTCGGGAGAAATAGGGCAATGTGTTTTGGGGTGTATTTTTACATATTCCCATGCTGGGTGAGAGAAATATCTCTGTAAATTGACAACTTTGTATAAAAAAAATGGAAAAAGTTGTCATTTACAGAGATATCTCTCACACACAGCATGGGTATATGTAAAAAGACACCCCAAAACACATTGCCTAAGGCTACTTTCACACTAGCGTTCGATTGGATCCGTTCTGAATGGATCCGCTCATATCAATGCAGACGGTGGCTCCGTTCAGAACGGATCCGTCTGCATTATATTGGCAAAAAAAGCTAAGTGTGACATTAGCCTGAGCGGATCCGTCCAGACTTTTACATTGAAAGTCAATGGGGGACGGATCCGCTTGAAGATTGAGCCATATTGTGGCATCTTCAAACGGATCCGTCCCCATTGACTTACATTGTAAGTCTGGACGGATCCGCACGCCTCCGCACGGCCAGGCGGACACCCGAACGCTAGTGTAAAACTAGCCTTACTTCTCCTGAGTACGGCGATACCACATGTGTGACACTTTTTTGCAGCCAAGATGCGCAAAGGGGCCAAAAGTCCGAGTACCTTTAGGCTTTACAGGGTTGCTCACAATTTAGCCCAAAATGCCAGAACAGTAAACACACCCCACAAATGACCCCATTTCGGAAAGTAGACACCCCAAGGTATTCACTGAGTGGCATAGTGAGTCCGTGGGAGATTTTTTATTTTTTGCCAGAAGTTAGCAGAAATTGAAACTTTATTATTTATTTTTTTTCCTCAGAAAGTGTCATTTTCCGCTAACTTGTGAAAAAAAATTAAATCATACATGAACTCACCATGCCCCTCCGCGAATACTTTGGGGTGTCTTCTTTCTAAAATGGGGTCATGTCTTTATACTATCCCGGCATTCTATCACCTCAAGAAACATGACAGGTGCTCAGAAAGTCAGAGCTGCTTAAAAATGCGGAAATTCAAATTTTTGCACCATAGTTTTTAAAAACGCTATAACTTTTGCGCAAACCAAAAAATATACAATTATTGGATTTTTTTTATCAAAGACATGTAGCACAATAAATTCTGCCACAAACTTGTATAGAAATGTAATTATATTTGAACAATTTTACCAGAAAATGTGAAAAATGTCATTTTTTTGCAAATATTTCGGTCAATTTTTATTAATATCAAAAAAAGTAAAAATGTCAGCAGCAGAGAAATACCACCAAATGAAAGCTCTATTAGTGAGAAGAAAAGGAGGTAAAATTCATTTGGGTGGTAAGTTGCATGACCGAGCAATAAACGGTGAAAGTAGTGTAGTGCCGAAGTGTAAAAAGTGCTCTGGTCATGAAGGGGGTTTAACCACTTCAGCCCCGCTAGCTGAAACCCCCTTCATGACCAGAGCACTTTTTACACTTCGGCACTACACTACTTTCACCGTTTATAGCATGGGTATATGTAAAATGACACCCCAAAACACATTCCCCAACTTCTCCTGAGTACCGCGATACCAGATGTGTGACACTTTTTTGCAGCCAAGGTGGGCAAAGGGGCACATATTCCAAAGTGCACCTTTCGGATTTCGCAGGCCATTTTTTACACATTTTGATTGCAAAGTACTTCTCACACATTTGGGCCCTAAATTGCCAGGGCAGTATAACTACGCCACAAGTGACCCCATTTTGGAAAGAAGACACCCCAAGGTATTCTGTGAGGGGCATGGCGAGTTCCTAGAATTTTTTATTTTTTGTCGCAAGTTAGTGGAATATGAGACTTTGTAAGGAAAAAAGAAAAAAAAAGAAAAATCATCATTTTCCGCTAACTTGTGACAAAAAATAAAAAATTCTAGGAACTCGCCATGCCCCTCACGGAATACCTTGGGGTGTCTTCTTTCCAAAATGGGGTCACTTGTGGCGTAGTTATACTGCCCTGGCAATTTAGGGGCCCAAATGTGTAAGAAGTACTTTGCAATCAAAATCTGTAAAAAATGGCCTTTGAAATCCGAAAGGTGCACTTTGGAATATGTGCCCCTTTGCCCACCTTGGCTGCAAAAAAGTGTCACACATCTGGTATCGCCGTACTCAGGAGAAGTTGGGGAATGTGTTTTGGGGTGTCATTTTACATATACCCATGCTGGGTGAGAGAAATATCTTGGCAAAAGATAACTTTTCCCATTTTTTTATACAAAGTTGGCATTTGACCAAGATATTTTTCTCACCCAGCATGGGTATATGTAAAATGACACCCCAAAACACATTCCCCAACTTCTCCTGAGTACGGCGATACCACATGTGTGACACTTTTTTGCAGCCTAGATGCGCAAAGGTGCCCAAATTCCTTTTAGGAGGGCATTTTTAGACATTTGGATCCCAGACTTCTCACACTTTCGGGCCCCTAAAAAGCCAGGGCAGTATAAATACCCCACATGTGACCCCATTTTGGAAAGAAGACACCCCAAGGTATCCAATGAGGGGCATGGCGAGTTCATAGAATTTTTTTTTTTTTTTGCATAAGTTAGCAGAAATTGATTTTTTTTGTTTTTTTCTCACAAAGTCTCACTTTCCGCTAACTTAGGACAAAAATTTCAATCTTTCATGGACTCAATATGCCCCTCACGGAATACCTTGGGGTGTCTTCTTTCCGAAATGGGGTCACATGTGGGGTATTTATACTGCGCTGGCTTTTTAGGGGCCCTAAAGCGTGAGAAGAAGTCTGGAATATAAATGTCTAAAAATGTTTACGCATTTGGATTCCGTGAGGGGGGGGGGGGGGGGTGATCAATGACAGGGGGACGATCACCCATATAGACTCCCTGATCACCGCCCTGTCATTGATCACCCCCCTGGTAAGGCTCCATTCAGACGTCCGTATGATTTTTACGGATCCATTGATCGGATCCGCAAAACACATGCGGACGTCTGAATGGAGCCTTACAGGGGGGTGATCAATGACAGGGGGTGATCAGGGAGTGTATATGGGTGATCACCCCCCTGTCACTGATCACCCCCCCTGTAAGGCTCAATTCAGACGTCCGTATGATTTTTACAGATCCATGGATACATGGATCGGATCCGCAAAACACATGCGGACATCTGAATGGAGCCTTACAGGGGGGTGATCAATGACAGGGGGTGATCAGGGAGTGTATATGGGTGATCACCCCCCTGTCACTGATCACCCCCCCTGTAAGGCTCCATTCAGACGTCCGTATGATTTTTACGGATCCATGGATACATGGATCGGATCCGCAATACACATGCGGACGTCTGAATGGAGCCTTACAGGGGGATTATCAATGACAGGGGGTGATCAGGGTGATCACCCCCCTGTCACTGATCACCCCCCTTTAAGGCTCCATTCAGACGTCCGTATGATTTTTACGGATCCATGGATACATGGTTCGGATCCGCAAAACACATGCGGACGTCTGAATGGAGCCTTACAGGGGGGTGATCAATGACAGGGGGTGATCAGGGTGATAACCCCCCTGTCACTGATCACCCCCCCTGTAAGGCTCCATTCAGACGTCCGTATGATTTTTACGGATCCATGGATACATGGATCGGATCCGCAAAACACATGCGGACGTCTGAATGGAGCCTTACAGAGGGGGGTGATCAATGACAGAGGGGTGATCACCCATATAGACTCCCTGATCACTTCCCTGTCATTGATCACCCCTCTGTCATTGATCACCCCCCTGTAAGGCTCCATTCAGACGTCTGAATGGATCCTTACAGGGGGGTGATCAATGACAGGGGGGTGATTAGGGAGTCTATATGGGGTGATCAGTGGTTCATAAAAGGGGTAATAAGTGACAGGGGGGGGGTGTAGTGTAGTGTGGTGTTTGGTGCGACTGTACTGAGCTGCCTGTGTCCTCTGGTGGTCGATCCTAACAAAAGGGACCACCAGAGGACCAGGTAGCAGGTATATTAGACGCTGTTATCAAAACAGCGTCTAATATACCTGTTAGGGGTTAAAAAAATCAGATCTCCAGCCTGCCAGCGAGCGATCGCCGCTGGCAGGCTGGAGATCCACTCGCTTACCTTCCATTCCTGTGAGCGCGCGCGCCTGTGTGCGCGCGTTCACAGGAAATCCCGGCCCTCGCGAGATGACGCATATATGCGTGACTCTGCGCAGGGCTGCCACCTCCGGACCGCAGATCTGCGTTAGGCGGTCCGGAGGTGGTTAAGCTAGGGGGGCTGAGGGGGTTAAAACTATCCGTCTCCATCAGACTGAATGACAGCATTTCAAAGGTCAGTAATTTAGAGATGCTGGCATTCAGGGCCAGGGATCGCGGGAGGGTAGGGGGGTACTTCCTCTTCTACTGCAATGTTTGGGAGATGGAGAGCTGAACGCTTCCGTGGGACATTGTGGAGATGCTTGGTGACCCAGGTGTTGGTGTTGCTGGCAGATCCTCTGTTTGCGGGGTGGCAGGTGGCACTGTCACTCCAGAGGTGGATGAAGAGGCCGAGACTGCAGCAGAAGAGGAAGCAGGAGGAGCCAGAGACCTTTCTTTGTTTTTGAGGGTCTACTCCACTGCAGCTCGTGCTTTGCACTTAGATGCCTGGTCATGCAGGTTGTGCCCAGGTTGAGAACATTTATGCCTCGCTTCAGGCTCTGATTGCACATCGTGCAAACCAATAGTTTCTTGTCGTCAGCACATTGTCTGAAGAACTGCCACGCCAGGGAACTCCTTGCAGCTGGCTTTGGTGTGCTCGGTCCCTTGCTGTGGTGAGCAGTAGGAGGCGTACTGTCTAGAGGACGGCCGCTCCGCTTTTGCACCCTGCTCCCTCTTCTGCTGTGCTGGTGGCTCTGTGCGACCACCGCCTCTTCCTCCAAACTACACAGGTCACTCGCATGACCTTGATTCTATGTGGGGTCGAGGACCTCATCGTCCTCCACATCATCTTCCACCCTGTCTTCACCCCTGCCCTCCTTGTCGGTCTGCACACTTTCGAAAGCCCCAGCAGTTGGCACCTATGTTTCGTCATCCTTCTAGATGTGCTGCGATGGTCCTCCCTTGTACTTTTGGGGCAGGGCTAGGTGGATGGCCCTGGGAAACCCTGCTAACAGAGTCATCATAAAGCAGAAAAGACTGCTGCATGACTTGGGGCTCAGACTGCTTGGCTGATTTGCAAGGGGGTGAGGTGAAAGACTGATGGACATCGGCTGCAGGTGCCAACTGTGGTCTTTCAGCATGAGACTGGGTGGGAGACACTGTGAAGGAACTGGATCCACTGTCAGCAACCCAATCTACTATCGCCTGTACTTGTTCTGGCCTCACCATTCATAGAGCCGCATTAGGCCCAACCAAATACCGCTGCAGGTTCTGTTGCCTACTCGCACCTGAGGAAGGGGTTTCACTTGTGCGTGTAGCTGGCACAGATCGACCACGTCCTCTCCCTGCAACAGGAGCTCCACCAGCAGCACCACGACCTGGGCCACGTCCCTTGTTTGACGCTCTCCTCATATTTCTCAAATTTAGGATCTTGCCCAAAATGGGTGTTTTTTTAATAGCAGAATAGAACAACAGTATATAAAGGGTGTATTTCACAATGACAGATGCAGCAAAGGCTGCAAAATTAAGATTTTTGCCCAAAATAGGTGTTTTTTTCTTTTAATAGCAGAATAGCACAGCAGTGTCTAAAGCGTGTATCTCACACTGACAGATGCACACAAGGCCGCAAATTAAGTTTTTTGCCCATAAAGGGTGTTTTTTAAATAACAGAATATGACGCTTGAATTTCGCACGTACAGATGCAGCAAGGGCTGTAAAATTGAGTATTTTGCCCAAAAAGGGTGTTTTATAAAACCCAGAAAATTATAGCCGTATTTCTAGCTTAAATTGCACACTGACTAATGCGACAGAGGCCCCAGATGGAGGGTATTGCAAAAATGTTTTTTTAAAACCCAGAAAATTTCAAGCTTGTTTTTAACAATCACAGATGCAGCAAAGGCTGCAATATTAAAGGGACACTGTCAGGCCTTCCGAGCATAATTAGATCTTTATATGCCCCCCTAGGTCTTATAATAAGTTTCCAATTCATATAAGTATTATCCCTGTGCGCATTGTAAAACGTGAAAAATAATCTTTATAATCACCTGTCCTTTCTGCCCAAGGGGCGTTCTTTGTGCCTCATTTGTGCCCAGCCACGCCCCAACTGCCGGATCCTTAGACACACCCATCTCATTAGAATTCACTTCGCTGGGCGGTATTTTTCTGTCCCTGACATTCGGAGATCCCGCGCATGCCCAATACGAAGTTACGGTCATCGGCCTCAATAGGGGACGCAGGCGCAATGTGATCCCGGCGAGCGAGGGTGCCGGGCGCATGCGCAGGATCTCCGAATGTCGGGGACAGGAAAATACCGCCCAGCAAAGTGAATACTAATGAGATGGGCGTGTCTAAGGATCCGGCAGTTGGGGCGCGCCTGGGCACAAATGCGGCACAAAGAACGCCCCTTGGACAGGTGATTATAAAGATTATTTTTCACGTTTTACAATGCGCACAGGAATAATACTTATATGAATTGGAAACTTATTATAAGACCTAGGGGGGCATATAAAGATCTAATTATGCTCGGAAGGCCTGACAGTGTCCCTTTAAGTACTTTGCCCAAAAATTGGTGTTTTTTTAATAATAGAATAGCACAGCAGTATATAAAGCGTGTATCTCACACTGACAGATGCAGACAAGGCTGCAAATTAAGTATTTTGCCCAAAAAGGGTGTTTTTTGAATAACAGAATATGACAGCAGTATATAACGCTTGAATTTCACACGTACTGATGCACCCAAAAAGGGTGTTTTTTAAAACCCAGAAAATTATAGCTGTATTTCTAGCTTAAATTGCACACTGACTAATGCTGCAAAGGCACCAGATGTAGGATATTGCCAAAAATGGGTGTTTTTTTTATCCCAGTATTATTGCAGTATTTCAAGCTTGACATATTCACAAAAGCACATATGCTGTGCTGGTGCACTGAGCTTGCAAAAAATGGCCGTCGACGCCCACCTAACTGGGCTCAGGGCAGGGTAAAAAGATTGTGCACTGCACCCACAAAACTAAAACTAGGTAGATCGCTGAGTTAACAAGCACTTCTGATTAAACATTCTGTCCTATTCTCTCCCTCACAGCAGCAGCATCATCTCCCTACACTAGTAACAGCAGAGTGATGTGCAGCGCTACATGACTCCAGCTTATATAGAGGCTGGGTCACATGCTGCACTGGCCAATCACAGCCATGCCATTAGTAGGCATGGCTGTGATGGCTTCTAAGGGCACAGAGCTAAACGCTCGTTGATTGGCTGCTCTCCAGCCTTTCAAAAAGTGCCATAAAATAGCCGAACACCGAACCCAAACCCGAACTTTTACTGAAATGTTCAGGTTCGGGCCGGGGTCCAAAAATCCTAAATTTCGGTACGAACCCAAACTTTACAGTTCGTGTTCGCTCAACCCTAGTATTGATATAATGAGAAACTGGAGACCTTAACATGAGGGTGGACACATCCATCTATTAGTGTTACATGAGCAGCAAGTCATGTGACCACAGCATGGCGGTATTATCATCTACACAATATATAGTATTATATGTCATATACTGGATTTTCCCTTTATAAGACGCACCCCAGGTTTAGACAACGGAAAATAAGAAAACGTATTTTCTAGATCCTATGAAGAGAATGTGGTTTAGTGAAGTGGAGGCCTCGAGGTCCGGAACTTCAGGTGTAACAACCACAGGGGTGTGGAAATTTAAAAAAAAACTACTTGTCGAAGGACTAAAGCGGGGGCTCGATCTACTTGTCCCTCATGACAATCTACTTGTCCTGATACAAAAAATTATTTTAAATCAAAACCACCAAGCTAGGGTTTACCTTAGCTTCAGCTATATTTTGCTCTGGGGACTTTTTAAACCTTCTCTCACCTGTTGCATGGCACTCACTGATATTATACAGCGTGGTGGCAGCCGTCACCAACCTATCCAAGGGAGCTTCAATATCCAGATCTCTGGCTAGGCTAAGTTTGATCTTGGTTGGCATAGCATCATAGAACAACTGCTTAAACTCTTCAGATTCCCAGTTTGGGGACCTATATGCTAACCCATAGGCATTTTTAAGGGCAGAAAGGAATTCACGGGGACTTTGATTGGGCCTACATGTAAGCTTATATATGTCCCTTTTTGCAGTAATGGTTCAGTATGGTCCGAATTTCAGTTTAACTTCATGCAAGACACTTGGCCAATCTTGAATTCCTCTCTCCCTAAATGAGTAAAGTAATGATGAAACTTATCATCAAATGCCCATGGAAGGAATCTGATCCTGTCAGCATAATTTTAAAGAATCCATAGTGGATTCATACAGTTCTAAGTGATTCGCTATCTGAGAAGAACCTTTCTTAGAGAACTTGGACACAGTGGCATTTAAAAACTTAATTATGCTGGATGAACTTTGATCCTTTTCTGAATATTGGTAATTTTTCTTCCTAGAGACCACCTCAGCATATGATGGTCGCCTGGGACCCTGATCCTCTTCGTGGGCAAACACCTGCCTGCGTGGCAGGGAGTAAGACGCACGCTTTCCCACATCACTATCAGACTGCTTTCCCCAATGAGACACATATTGCACAGGTGATTTAACCCTAACACCTCTATACAGGAGAGTATGAGGACAGACACTTCTAGGGGCTTCCGTGTTACCGGCACCTAGTAAGGCGGTTACAGTTTGGAACGCCCGACTCAATTGGGTTAATGACTCCTGTATAATCACGCCAACACTTTCAGGTTGCTGAGTGTCTTGGAGGGGGTCTGCTTTAAGAGCATGTGATGACATGTCTGGATATTGAGGAGTAAGAAATGGAGGGTCAGGAGATCCCACAGTGTTAGATGGATCCCTTTCAGCATTGACTATATTATGGGCTGATGCATCTGTCTGCTTAATTTTGGAATACTGGAGATGTAAATCCTGTAAATCGCTTTTTGCCTTTTGGCATGCATCATGGCTGTGATCAAGGTTGTACAGGTCCTTCTAAAAAAATTAGCATATTGTGATAAAGTTCATTATTTTCTGTAATGTGCTGATAAACATTAGACTTTCATATATTTTAGATTTATTACTCACCAACTGAAGTAGTTCAAGCCTTTTATTGTTTTAATATTGATGATTTCGGCATACAGCTCATGAAAACCCAAAATTCCTATCTAAAAAAATTAGCATATCATGAAAAGGTTTTCTAAGCGAGCTATTAACCTAATCATCTGAATCAACTATTAACTCTAAACACCTGCAAAAGATTCCTGAGGCTTTTAAAAACTCCCAGCCTGGTTCATTACTCCAAACCGCAATCATGGGTAAGACTGCCGACCTGACTGCTGTCCAGAAGGCCATCATTGACACCCTCAAGCAAGAGGGTAAGACACAGAAAGAAATTTCTGAACGAATAGGCTGTTTCCAGAGTGCTGTATCAAGGCACCTCAGTGGGAAGTCTGTGGGAAGGAAAAAGTGTGGCAGAAAACGCTGCACAACGAGAAGAGGTGACCGGCCCCTGAGGAAGATTGTGGAGAAGGCAGAAGCGCCTGACCTGGGCTACAGAGAAGCAGCACTGGACTGTTGCATGTCATTCGGAAATCAAGGTGCCAGAGTCTGGAGGAAGACTGGGGAGAGGGAAATGCCAAAATGCCTGAAGTCCAGTGTCAAGTACCCACAGTCAGTGATGGTCTGGGGTGCCATGTCAGCTGCTGGTGTTGGTCCACTGTGTTTTATCAAGGGCAGGGTCAATGCAGATAGCTATCAGGAGATTTTGGAGCACTTCATGCTATCATCTGCTGAAAAGCTTTATGGAGATGAAGATTTCATTTTTCAGCACGACCTGGCACCTGCTCACAGTGCCAAAACCACTGGTAAATGGTTTACTGACCATGGTATTACTGTGCTCAATTGGCCTGCCAACTCTCCTGACCTGAACCCCATAGAGAATCTGTGGGATATTGGGAAGAGAAAGTTGTGAGACGCAAGACCCAACACTCTGGATGAGCTTAAGGCCGCTATTGAAGCATCCTGGGCCTCCATAACACCTCAGCAGTGCCACAGGCTGATTGCCTCCATGCCACGCCGCATTGAAGCAGTCATTTCTGCAAAAGGATTCCCAACCAAGTATTGAGTGCATAACTGAACATAATTATTTGAAGGTTGACTTTTTTAGTATTAAAAACACTTTTCTTTTATTGGTCGGATGAAATATGCTAATTTTTTGAGATAGGAAAATTTGGGTTTTCATGAGCTGTATGCCAAAATCATCAATATTAAAACAATAAAAGGCTTGAACTACTTCAGTTGGTGTGTAATGAATCTAAAATATATGAAAGTCTAATGTTTATCAGTACATTACAGAAAATAATGAACTTTATCACAATATGCTAATTTCTTGAGAAGGACCTGTATTTTAAGTCCTTGATCGTGGCCCCTGTGGCTTTGAGATCTGCTTCTATCTGGGCTATATAGTGCTCCATTCTGTTCACAGACTCTTGACTCTTTTGTGAAAGAGTATTGACCGCCAATAATGCATGCAAAACAGGTGGCAAAGCGCATAATAGGTGTTGGTCCCTCTTGGTATTTGTCACCACCAGACATCTGAGAAGCTCTGACAGATGCCTTTCAGAACCTCCTCCTTGAGCTTCCTTTGTTTTGCTTTCAGTTCCTCATCTCGTTAGCCTCTCTCAGCTGTCATGTAGTTGGACTGATTGCATCCCTTTAAATTGCTCCCCATAGTGCATCAGTGTGCGGTTTATATTACTTCCTGGAGTGTGTGTGCATGCTGATCCTACTTCCCAGTCTTCTACACGATAAGTGTTGTGCATTCATTTGTGTTTTTCTGTTTGTGTCATGGTCTTACCTTCTTGCTGTTCTCCTTCGTTTGACATGTGCTGGCGGCCATCTTGGTTTCTGGGTTTCTTGTAGCCTCCCACCCTGCGGCTTCTCCTTCCCACTGGGAGGAGCTGGATGCCCAGCTCATATATATAGGAGGTCTGTGGCTTCAGTTCCTTGCTTGGTCCTCCTGTGTTCACATGCTTCTAAGACTGCTGCTGCTTCTGGTTCCTGATCCTGGCTTCGTCTGACTACCCTGCTGGTTCCTGATCCTGGCTTCGTCTGACTACCCTGCTGGTTCCTGATCCAGGCTTTGTCTGACTACCCTTCTGGTTCCTGACCTCTGACTTCGCAAGACCCTGCTTCGGTTTAGCCATCCGTTTGGACTTTTGCTTTACAGCTTGATTTTCAATAAAGCCTTCTTATTTCCACTTATCTCTTGTTGTACGTCTGGTTCATGGTTCCATGACATTAGGACCAAGCCATGAATTCTGACGGTACAGGGCCATCCTCGCTACCTACGCTGGTTGCCAGACTTGATCAGCAGGATCACCTGTTGGGTCGGTTCGCTGTGGCGTTGCAAACCCTGCTTAAACGCACGGCTCATTTCGCTCCCGTTGCCGATTGGTCGGTTGTCGCTCCTGGGCACGCTCCTACTGCCGCTCCGGTTGTTGCGCCAGAGTCTACCCCGACACCTGTTGCTGCGCCTGCGGTGTTTCGGGGTATGACCGGTTCTGCCCCCCTTCCACAGCGCTTTGGGGGAGAGCCAACTCAGTGCCGAGGTTTCCTTAACCAGGTGGGCATTTATTTCGAGTTGCTGCCACATGCCTTTCCTACTGAGAGATCAAAGGTGGGCTTCTTGATCTCGCTGCTCTCGGACAAGGCCTTGGCCTGGGCCAGCCCTTTATGGGAGAACAACAATCCGGTGGTTGCCGAGTTTTCCGGTTTTGTTGCTTCTCTTCGGAAGGTATTCGATGTGCCGGCTCGTGCTGCCTCTGCTGTGAAGCTCCTTATGTCCATCAGACAGGGTTCACGATCCGTAGCTGAATACGCCATTGAGTTTCGTACCCTGGCAGCAGAGGTGGGCTGGAATAATGAGGCTCTGGTCGCTGCTTTCTCTCATGGTCTCTCGGATGCCCTGAAGGATGAGGTTGCAGCTAAGGACCTACCAGTGGAGCTCGAGTCTCTTATTTCTTTCCTGATTTTGATTGACACCAGACTCAGGGAGAGACCTTCCTTTAAGGAGAGCCTGCGGAGGTCTTCTAACAGATTGGCGCCTACGTTTGCTGTCCCACCCGTGCCTCCCTCTCCTCCCACGCCTCCTGGGGATGACTTGTCTGGGGGGGAACCCATGCAGCTGGGGTTTGCTCGCCTGTCCAAGGGGGAGAGGGTACTCCGGAGACGCGAGGGCCGATGCATGTACTGTGGTCTCGGTGGGCATTTTCGGTTGGCATGCCCGAACCGTCCGGGAAACGCTCGCACCTGAGATCCTGTCGGGGGCAGATCTTGGGTGGAGTCTCCTCGTCCCCGGTTTCCCGTGTTGACAAACCACTGATCACTGTTGTCCTCTCTTGGGTCGGGGGCTCGGTGACGACTCAGGCGTTGGTGGACTCTGGTGCTGGTGGTTTGTTCATTGATAGTGTGTTCGCTGCCGCCAATTCCATTCCTCTGCAGCCTCGAGGTTCCCACTGGCTCTTGAGGCGATAGACGGCAGACCCCTTCTGCCGCCACACGTGACTCATGAGACCCTTCCAGTGGGGATAGCCATTGGTGCCCTCCATGGATCCTGAGAAGGTTTCGGCTGTCTTACAGTGGCCCCAGCCCAGTGGTCTTCGTGCCCTGCAGCGCTTTTTGGGCTTCGCCAATTATTATCGGAAGTTCATCAGGGACTTTTCCATGCTAGCCAAGCCTCTCACGGATCTGACCAGGAAGGGCAGTAATCCCCAGGTCTGGCCGCTCGAGGCCATCCGAGCTTTTGAGACTCTAAAGTCCGCCTTTGTGTCGGCTCCGATTCTGTCGCATCCCAACCCTGGGTTGCCCTTTGTCCTCGAGGTGGACGCGTCTGAGACGGGAGTAGGCGCCCTTCTGTCTCAGCGTAGAACACCAGAGGGTCCTCTGCTTCCTTGTGGGTTTTACTCCCGGAAACTGTCTTCCGCGGTGACAGGGAGTTATTGGCCATCGTGCAGGCCCTTAAAGAATGGAGGCACTTGCTCGAGGGTTCAGTGGTTCCGGTTCTCATCCTGACGGACCACAAGAATCTGACCTACCACTCTGAGGCCAAGAGATTGACACCACGTCAGGCCAGATGGGCTCTGTTCTTGTCACGTTTTAATTACGTGGTCTCCTACCTACCCAGTTCCAAGAACATCAGAGCGGATGCCTTATCACGGCAGTACTCCGAGCTGTCCGGGGAGGAGTCGATTCCGACTTCGGTCATACCTCCGAATCAGATCCTGGCCGCCATTCGCACCAGCCTGACCTCTCCCCTGGGTGAGCAGATTTTGGCGGCTCAATCTGGTGCTCCCTCTGGGAGACCCAACGGCAGATGTTTTGTGCCTGAGGAGTTGCGCACTCGGTTGTTGCGAACCTACCATAACTCCAAGGCCGCGGGGCATCCTGGAAAGAATCAGCTGTCCTGGGCTGTTTCACGTCTGTTCTGGTGGCCTTCTCTACGTTCCGACATCGCCGCATATGTAGCGGCATGCTCCGTTTGTGCCCAGAGTAAGTCCCCTCGGCACCTTCCGTTGGGCCTTTTGCAACCCATAGCGCCCATGGTCACACCTGGGGATGGATTTCATTGTGGACCTCCCTGCATCCCGAGGCCATACGGTCATTCTCATGATTGTGGATCGGTTTTCCAAAATGTGCCACTGTGTTCCTCTCAAGAAGTTACCCTCTGCACAAGAGTTGGCCACGATTTTTGCCAGGGAGGTCTTCCGGTTGCACGGTTTGCCCAAGGAGATTGTGTCGGATCGGGGGAGTCAGTTTGTGTCCAGGTTCTGGCGCGCCTTTTGCTCCCAGTTGGGGATTCATCTCTCTTTCTCCTCGGCCTACCACCCTCAGTCCAATGGGGCCGCAGAACGATCCAATCAAGCCTTGGAGCAATTCCTTCGTTGCTATGTCTCCGATCACCAAGACAATTGGGTTGACCTCCTGCCTTGGGCTGAGTTTGCCAGGAACACGGCGGTGAACTCTTCCTCTGGGACGTCTCCCTTCATGGCCAATTATGGGTTCCAACCTGCCGTGTTACCGGAGGTATTCTCTCCCCAGGATATTCCGGCTGTGGAGGATCACCTTTCCGTCCTACGTGCTTCTTGGGTACAGATCCAGAGGTCCCTTGAGGTCTCTGCGCAGCGCCAGAGACTCCAGGCTGATCGCAGACGAGCGCCCGCTCCTTCCTACCAGGTCGGAGACCGTGTATGGTTGTCCACCCGCAACCTCAACCTTCGAGTGCCCACTCCCAAGCTGGCGCCTCGCTTTGTTGGTCCCTTCCGAGTGCTTCGCAGGGTAAACCCGGTAGCCTATGCCCTTGCGCTTCCTCCTGGCATGCGGATCTCCAACGTGTTTCATGTCTCCCTGTTGAAGCCACTGGTGTGTAATCGTTTCACTTCCTCGGTTCCTCGGCCTCGTCCGGTCCAAGTGGGCAATCGTGAGGAGTATGAGGTGAGCAATATCCTGGACTCACGCCTGGTCCGCGGTCGGGTGCAGTTTTTGGTCCATTGGCGTGGTTATGGTCCAGAGGAGCGTTCCTGGGTTCCCTCCGCAGATGTCCATGCTCCTGCCTTGCTCCGAGCCTTCCACGCACGCTTCCCTCAGAAACCGTTCTTTACTCCGCGGAGGAGGGGCCCTTGAGGGGGAGGTACTGTCATGGTCTTACCTTCTTGCTGTTCTCCTTCGTTTGACATGTGCTGGCGGCCATCTTGGTTTCTGGGTTTCTTGTAGCCTCCCACCCTGCGGCTTCTCCTTCCCACTGGGAGGAGCTGGATGCCCAGCTCATATATATAGTAGGTCTGTGGCTTCAGTTCCTTGCTTGGTCCTCCTGTGTTCACATGCTTCTAAGACTGCTGCTGCTTCTGGTTCCTGATCCTGGCTTCGTCTGACTACCCTGCTGGTTCCTGATCCTGGCTTCGTCTGACTACCCTGCTGGTTCCTGATCCAGGCTTCGTCTGACTACCCTTCTGGTTCCTGACCTCTGACTTCGCAAGACCCTGCTTCGGTTTAGCCATCCGTTTGGACTTTTGCTTTACAGCTTGATTTTTAATAAAGCCTTCTTATTTCCACTTATCTCTTGTTGTACGTCTGGTTCATGGTTCCATGACAGTTTGCTGGATCCCAGGTGACCCTGACTCCCTCCGTATCTAGTGTAGGGAGCCGGTTGTCGTGTCCCCTCACTATTATAGGGTGTTCAGGTGTTATACAGTCGAGGTACGAGGATATGCGATCATCCACCATTGGGATTTTCGCATAGGCTGAGCAGTCAGGGAGAGTGCCAGGTCTGATGCAGGGGTCTCCCTTTTTGTTCCTTAGTTTTGGATCCAGTGAGTCGTATATTCATTTTGTGTTGTCTTGTTTCCTGTACACCTTCCGTGACAGTATTACTTTGTGTTAAATCTATGTATGTCAGGTATCTATCAACCATGCCACCTAACTTCCATATATCCTCACGTTCTTTATAGGCTATTGCCTGCAGCTCATTAGTCCATTCAGTCATCTCCTTATCAAATTTAACCCGTGAATATATATATTCGATAGTCTTATGGACTATCTGTTCCGTAGCCTGGCTATTACCTGGGTCGCTGCCTGTTGCACTCATGATTCTGATCAATAATCAATACAGATAACAATAACAATTTGGCAAGCTAAGAAGTGTAGAATTTTTCACTATTTGCATAAATAATTTATAGAAATATCGCAAGATCTCAGCAGTGCCTCCAGAATGTCAAACTATATCTTTTATATAAAATATAAATATCTTATATAAGAGATCAAATGTCAATAAAATATGGAAATCAGTCAGGAAATTCACTAGGCGGACATACAAACGCCTTTTCTTTTATCTTGAGACTCTAAAATTAAATTTGTGCAATTAATGAAAACAAAGGGGCAATCAATTATGCAAAAATATTTGTAATAATTTATTTATAAATGAGTAAAAATCCAATATAAAACAGACATAAGATCAATGGATAGACAAATTGAAGCAGTACCAAGAAACCACCACTAGATGGTGGTGTGATCCACCATCACTTTCTCACCAGCACAGAATTACCTAAAGTTACATATGATAAGATATAAATGCTATATTTTATCAAACAGACCAATAATTAATATATCAAGAGAAACTCAGGATTTTCTGTTTACCAACAGGCTGTAACATGACAAAATACAGAATACATAATGTAACATGACAATAATACAGAAACAATAAATGTTGTCCCTTGACTCTGTCTCTGCCTTTGACAATAAAAAAAAAAAAAAAAAAATATATATATATATATATATATATGTATGTATATGATATTAATATGATATTATACCCCACTCGGCAATCAGACTATGGAAATATAATTTCCCAGAATTTTTCCTCTACTCAGACAATTTCTAATCTCCCATTAGCAATATGCATCTTTGCTAAGAGGATAACTAGCATTTAGGGAGGAGTTTAACACTATACGTTCCCACAGTATGGGAACTCTTGACTATATGCTGAGAGGAATATCTTATTAATATCACAAGCAAAAATATAATATACGTTATCAAGTCAAGGATGGGCAGAGTTTCGGATGGGACCAGTTCTCAGGAGTTCTCTAGTGGTCAAAATATAATTCAAGTTTCTTTTAATATCCTTTATGGATCTTTTCTTTCTTATGATCTGATGATCTGTTTCTTGTGATCTGATGATCTGATCTGATGGTTTGATCTCCTCCCTTATGTTCCTATCCAGCAGTACTTTTCCTGCCTGATATCTTACGTTACCACCTCCTGGATTATGATCTCCCAATCAACTGAGGAAGGTGTAACATATGTTAATATTACCCTGATGTCATCTTAACCCTTGATATGCTGGAGAAAACAAGTTATAAAATAATATAATATCGTCCATCTACCTCTAGATGGCACTGTTGTACTACATAACAATTTCAAACATTAATGCTAAATACCTAATACATTCACATGACCTTTTTAACCTCTACAATATACATCAGTATTAAGGGTTTCTTCCTGACATTTTACTTATCCATAATCTAGACATGTTGGAGTCAATATCTCCTACTGTCTTTTTAAATTTATAATAATGGACAATGGACCTCCTTATTTGACATCCAGGTCCATATATTTCACTTGTCCATATGGCTACTAATAACATTCAGCTCTCCTTATGAAATCCAATTAGTAGGAAGACAACTTCAATACTTTCTAGACCTTAAAAGGGCTATATTCAATCAGTGAAATACAAACAGCATAAAATATATATTCTAAATGATATATACATGGTATGATATATATGTATATACATATACACATATATATCGATATACTCTTACACATAAATGATACATTATATAAATCATTGATTAAAATATGTTGCAAATCTAAATATACAACACAGAAATATATAGAATATAATCATGCATACATGAATGGGACATTCACACACCAAATGTTTCCTTAATGATTTTGTAATGAAGTAAAGGAATACATTGCTATTTAAACAGTTATCTCTCACAGACACGTCTGTAGGACCCATCATAGAATTAACAGATACACCACATCTGCTCACAATAATTTTAAGAGACAATACACTCTATGTCCGCTAGAAACATTTTACCCAAACTGAACTAAGCATAACCTCATTTAGGCCTATTTCAATCCTACAGAAATATTTTAGACTTTGGTTCAGTCTGTGATTACACTTAAAGGCAATGAGCATTGATATTTAGACTATAATATCTTCAGATAAGATTGTACACTTATGA
The DNA here is from genome assembly GCF_014858855.1 of Bufo gargarizans. Lineage (NCBI taxonomy): Eukaryota > Metazoa > Chordata > Amphibia > Anura > Bufonidae > Bufo > Bufo gargarizans. The sequence goes on from NC_058082.1 coordinate 6,605,668, forward strand.
AAATGCATGACAAGATGGAGGAAGGAGACTGAGGGCCACAATAAATAGAGGAAGGATAATGGCGGCCACTGACTGACTGAGGGCCACAATATATGGACAAGGCACAATGAGGGTCACAGACTGAGGGCCACAATAGATGGAGGAAGGACAATGGAGGCCACAGGGACCACAATAGATGGTGGAGGAAGGAGCATAGAGGCCACAGGGGCCACAGACTGAGGGCTGCAATAGATGGAGGAAGGATAATGGGGGCCACAGACTGAGGGCCACAGATGATGGAGGAAGGAGAGCTCTCAGCAGCTGATGACACTGACACAAGTTCCTCCAGCTTTATGACTATTGTACATTCATGTGCTGCCATCATCACTGATTTATGACATGCCATAAAGTGAGGACACTCCTCAGGGTTCTGGATTTCTAGGACATGGACATATCATATAGCTGCCGCCATTCCTGACATCCACCACACACAAGAGGCGGCTTCTAGTGATGACATTTATGGATTTTACTAACAGCCGGGGACATTTTCTCTCCACAGTCACAATCTACAGGCTTTATACTGACGCTCTGTGGACGCCTCACCCACATCTCATCTTCTTATTCTTACAGATTGGCTGTTAATGGTCTACGAGACACTTCCTGCATCCAGTTGGCATCTGTAATAAGGAATAACCAGTCCCTGAAGATACTGGACCTGTCTAGTAACCGTCTGTCTGGTCCTCACTTCAGTGACTTGATGGCGGCTCTGTCCAGTCCGGCCTGCAGGATAGAGGCATTACTGTGAGTATAAGAGACGTGTACAGGACGGAGACATGTGGGGCACACGTTATACATGGAGTTTATTCTATTTTATGCTCCGCACCATTGTTATGTCTATGAGATAAACTGCTGACCGCTCCTTGATATGTGACGTCTACTAATGTCTGACTAATGCCCCAGGTCTAGTGGTGTCAGCGCCCACCGCCCCCCTTACCTGCGCCCCTGATGTCGGCACAGTCTGTATAGAAGCGTCATCTGCAGCAGATTTATCATCTTCTCTCCACATCACTGAGATTTTCCCTTTTGCTTTTTTCCCGACTTCTAAGAACCATAAAGTTTTTACTTTTCCGTTCACGTTGCCGTCTGAGGGCTTCATGCGCTGCTGTATTTTGCGGTCCGTCTAGAGAAAAGTTCTATTCCTGTCCTCGGAATAGAGAAGAATAGGACGTTTTATGTTTTTCAAGACCACAGGACAGACTTCAGGGTGTGGAGGGCACACGGTGTAATGTCCGCACGTCTTGTGGCCCCGATGAGATTAATGGGTCTACATCAGATCCGCAGATCGGCTGCAGACTGAGACTACGGTCGTGTGCATGAGGCGCAAGATGGAGGTTTAATGGCTCCATTTAATTTACCAGAACTTGTATTGAAAACACCGGAAATTATTATTTTTGGGGCTACAATTCCTCCATTTTTATGTTGTTTTTTTACGGTGTTGCCGGTGTGCCAAAACTGACCTGACGACCCTATCCTGAGGATCGGTACAATTACAGCGATACCACATTTATATGGTTTGTTTTATATTTTACTATTTTTAAAGTAATAAAAACCTTTGAAAAATGTAAATGTCCTTCCCGGCCGTATCCTGACCCCATGGCCGCTTTCTATTTCCATCTACAGGGCGGGGGCTGGTTTTTGCCGGACGAGCTATAGTTTTTATTGGTGCCATTTTGGGTCAGAAATAACTTTTAGATCTTTTTATTTTCTTATTATTTTCAGGGGGTGAAGTGACCAAAAACCAGCGATCGCTGTGCAGGACAATCACTTGTACAGTTTAATAGTTTGGACATTTTCGAATGCGGCGACACCAATTATGTTTATTTTTATTCTTTATTTTTAAATGTAAAATTGGTAAAGGGGGAGATTAGAATTTGTATTTTTTTAAGATTTTTTTCTCTTTTTAACTGTAATAGTAACTGTAATGCACGTTCTATGCAGTGGATGAGAACAGACAGAACGCGATGGCGCCTGCGGTTTATATGGCGACTATACGGAGTTCTGTATGTCTCCGTTCCTGCACTGACCCGCGGGGTGTGGACAGACAAGGGTATATGAGGAAACACAGGGAAATCTATGGACCCGTAAGCGGTCCACGGAGGACACGGACAGATCACTGGCGTGTTAATCAGCCCATACGGGGTCAGAACTCAGCCGCACTTCAGAAATGTTTTACATGTTTTATAAGTAGTCACTAAAAAAAAATCTAAAAAACGCAGCGACATCAGCAGGTGACAGAACAGATTTTGTCCGTTTTCAGCCGCGTTTCTCTCTGGACGTCTGTGAAATGTTTTTCTCTATAGTGAAAGATGCAAAACCGCCAGATCTCCAGCACGCCGCGCTGCTGAAAAGAGGCAGAAAAAACACATAATTAGATAAACTCCAGGAATAAAACTCTTCTGTCTGATACGTTCCATAGACCTTTACTGCAAAAATCACCAAACGTCAGAAAACACCAGTAAAAGCTGTGTGTGACCGCGGCCTCTGGAGGGCGCTGCAGATTGCAGTTTGTGGCCGCCTGTAATCTCACCTCGTATGTATCGGCATGTGTGAAGAAATCCCCCTTTTCTTTCAATATTTCTTCCTATGCCATTCGGTAGGTGTAACTACCAAACGCTGGATCTATATGTACCGAATTTTCTAGAAGAGCGATATTCGGTACTTTATTCGTTTTTCCCTTGTTCTGAAGTGACCGGCAAAGACACCCAAACTTATGGAACTATTTTGGGCAGCCCACCCAGGGTGAACCGGTCACAGAAGACTTCCATGTTTCTTTGAGAACACCTAAACTGATCCGGGTAAAATTTGAATATGTTGATCACCCAGATCGGGGCTATCAGGGGACATATGATGTGTGGGGATACCTCATGGGGTGGGGTGTTCCAGATATTGGGGAAAACTGTGACTTTTCTGCCTAGAGATAATCAAGTTGTTACTTTATCAGGCTTGATTATCTCCAGGACTAGGGGAGGGCATTGTATGTTTATGCTGAAAGGGTTTTATGTTTCCATTGTACTTAATTGGCTATACTGTGTCCCTCCCTGTGGGATGTCCCCTTGCATGGGGACTTGCATAAAAGCCTGTGTGTGTTAATTAAAGCGTGTTCTATTTGTACCCTTCTTCTGGACTTCGGCTGTTTGGGGATTCGCATGCTTTATCAAGGGAATCATCTTAAAAAGTTATTGGCATTTCGTATGGAATTCGTCTACTTCAACTGCCGAACGGAGCGCTATATTCACCAGGCTCTGGCGGTTCGGGAGGAAACTACCGAATGTGGTTTAAATATACTTGGTTTCCTTACAACTGGTGGCAAGCAGAGGGATTCGAATCCCGAATGGACGTCCTGAACCAAGCAAGGGAATGAATGGCTCAGCAATACCAGCTACTTAAGAGGACCACGCTAAAGGATTTACTGGAAGCTCGAGGTGTAGTGTCAAGCAGCAAGACAAAGGCCACGTTAATCGCAGAATTAATACAGAGCGACGGAACCAGCAATACAGAAATGGAGCACGAGGAAGAAACCGCGATGCAGAAGGACATCAGATGGATGCTCAGTGTATTGGGACCCAATCCATCAACAGAGGCGGTTCTGCAGGTCATGGCACAAGCCAGGATTTAGCAAAAAGAGCGAGAGGACCGAGACAGACCGACACAGGGAGATTGGCTACACTCCGCGGGAAGTATCAATGACCTACCAAAGCAGGTAAATTATGCAGCGTTTAAAACTTTTAATGACAATGAAATGGAAATTGACAGTTATTTGCAAGACTTTGAACGTCAATGTCCGCTGGAGGGATTAGACTCAACAAAATGGGCTGCAGTGCTTAGCAGCAAGTTGTCAGAAAGAGCAGCAGAGGCGTTGCGAGCAGTACCTGATGGGGACATACATAATTATGTCCAGATAAAAGACATTTTGTTAGCCAGGTATGCCGTAACCCCTGAGCCATACCGGAAAAAGTTTCGGGAACTTCGGAAGACCGGGAGAGATTCACACACTGAATGGGCTTTTCGGCTACAAAGGGCAGCCCGTAATTGGATGCAGGGCTGCCAAGCAACTACCCTGGAGGATGCCTTACAGCCCCTGCTATTGGAGCAATATTTCAATCACACTGCAGAAGATATAAAAGATTGGGTAAAGGACAGAAAGCCTAAAACGGTGGAGGAGGCCGCCAGACTAGCAGATGAATACCAGGACAACAGGAGGAGGGAACAGGGGGTGAGCAGACCAACTTTTAAGCCCAACTACCCGGCTCCAACAACATCTGCAGCCCCTAGGGCCCCCATAAACCACCTGCCGCCAGGCTTCGCAGCAACCCCTCGACCCCCTGCAGTGTGCCATTATTCTAAGCAGCCGGGACATTACAAAAACCAGTGCCCTCGTTTAAACCGGGGAGGCTGGGAAAGGCAACCACCACAACAACCCAGGGCAGCCGCTCATTGTGTCCAGCAAGAAAGTACAACCTACGTCCCTAATCAAGAAGAGCAGTGGAGTGTACTACACAAGGTTAATCCAGTGCAAGCGGGAGGGGACAACCAAGATCACCACCGGCAATGGATTACAGTAGATGGCATGGGGACACGTGCTATGAGAGACTCTGGGGCCACTCTAACCGTGGTACAACCACACACGGTCAAGGCCCAAGCTCGCACCGGTCGCACAATAGCTGTAAGGGTAGCTGGGGGCTCCATACACAAGTTACCTACAGCCAGTGTCCTTGTGGACTGGGGTTCTGAATCCAAACAGTTGGAGGTTGGCATTTTGCAGGAACTGCCGGCAGAAGTCCTACTGGGCGATGATGTAGGCTGTTTAACCTCCCAACTATCACGAGACACCACTTCAGAAGCATACCCGGTTTCCACCCGAGCTCAAGCCAGACTGGAAGCACCGCTGCACTCTGCGGAAAGCCAGGTAGGAGTTGAAATACCCCCTTTACCCGACCACCCGTCCCCTTTCTGGAATACGCCACAGGGTTTTGAACAGGAACAGAGAACCGACCCCACACTAGAAGGGTATGGAAAGGCAGTAGACGTTACCCGGGGGGAAAGATTTGAATGGCATAAGGGGTTATGGTACCGAGTGACGGGAGGGGTGGGACACGGGGCCGCTCAGGTCACTAAAAGGCAGCTAATAGTACCCCGTAAGTTTCGGGCAGAGTTATTAAAACTCAGTCATGACATCCCCCTAGCAGGACATCTAGGGGTTAAAAAGACAAGGGACCGGCTGACCCAAACGTTCTTCTGGCCTAGGGTCACGCAAGATCTTAAGTATTATTGTAGGACGTGTGACATATGTCAAAAGATAGGGAAAAGGGGTGACCACCAGAAAGCCAAACTCCACCCTTTACCCATTATAGAAGAACCGTTTCAACGAGTAGCGGTGGACTTAATAGGACCCCTCAGCCGACCCAGCCAGTCCGGCAAAAAGTTCATTCTCACTGTAGTGGACTACGCCACTAGATACCCAGAAGCCGTAGCCCTCGCAAAAATAGGGGGCGAGACTGTGGCGGTGGCCCTAGTTAAAATATTTTCCCGGGTAGGTTTTTACCCAGGAGATCTTGTCCGATCGGGGGACTCAGTTCACTGCACTCCTGACACAGCAATTGTGGCAGAGCTGTGGGGTGAAACCCCTATTTAGCTCCCCCTATCACCCCCAGACCAATGGACTCTGTGAACAGTTCAATGGCACACTCAAACAGATGCTAAAGACCTTCACAGAGTCCCACAGGAATTGGGAAAAGTATCTTCCCCACCTTCTGTTTGCCTACCGCAAAATGCCCCAGGCATCCACTGGGTTTTCCCCCTTCGAACTCCTGTTCGGGAGAAAAGTCTGGGGCCCCCTGGATCTCGTACGGGAGCACTGGGAGGGCAACACGGATGAGGGGGGAGTACCTGTCGTCCAGTATGTTCTGGAGTTCCGGGACCGATTGCGGGCTCTCACCGAATCCGTTCGGGAGAGCCTGCGGGCAGCCCAGGAATGCCAGAAGAAGTGGTACGAAAGGGGAGCCAGAGATGGGGTACTAGATATAGGGCAGAAATTGTTGGCCCTGAGACCCGCTCAAAAGGACAAGCTGCAGGCGGCATGGCAGGGACCCTTTAAGGTGGTAGAGCGCATAAGCGATACCACCTATATTGTGAGCAAATGTTCAGATGAAAGGCTGACCAAAGCTTTTCATGTAAACATGCTCAAGCTTTATTTTGAGAGAACGGAAGATGTAGGTGCCATATGTGCCCTTTCTTCTGAAGATAGTGAGGAACTACCCCTCCCTGATTTATTAGACTCCTCCCCGTGTACTATTGACCAAGTAAGCTGGGGTCAGAACCTAAACCCCTTAGAGAAAGGTGAGGCATTTCAACTGCTTCAGGGATACCAAGGAATGTTTTCGGCCATACCAGGCTATACCTCCGCTGCGGTACACCGTGTAGAAACCCAGGGAGAAACGCTGTTACGGCAGCAACCATATCGTATCCCTGAGGCAGTACGTGAAAATATGCTCACAGAAATAAGAGAGATGCTCAAGATAGGGGTTATAGAATCCTCACAAAGTCCTTGGGCTTCACCGGTAGAGTTGAGCGAACACCTGGATGTTTGGGTTCGAGAAGTTTGGCCGAACTTCCCGGAAATGTTCGGGTTCAGGATCTGAACCCGACCCGAACTTCGTCCCGAACCCGAACCCCATTGAAGTCAATGGGGACCCGAACTTTTCGGCACTAAAAAGGCTGTAAAACAGCCCAGGAAAGGGCTAGAGGGCTGCAAAAGGCAGCAAAATTGTCACGGCTGAGGATGGGGAAAACCCTCAGCCGTGCGGTGCCAGGAGATGGTAAGGTTGCTACTTGGCCAGAACCACAGAATTAGGGAGCAGGTCACCTCCTAGCGCTTCCCTAATCTGACCCTGACTCCTAGCTGCATGAGCCGCCCTTGAAGGTAGGAGGGCCCATGCTCAGGAACCTTGGATCCCTACTGACCCTCCGTCATTCCCTGAACTAGGAGCTGGGTAGACAGCCCGTTCCTCCTGGACACGGAGAAACAGGAGTCTAAAGTGGCCAAGCTAAAAGGGGAACAGAAACAACTTATGGCAGTGACAGGTAAATGCAACCAACACAACACTCACCTGCCGCAGACAACAAAGCCTGAAACCCATGTGCAAGTGCTGCTGTTCAGAACACAAACTAACACAGCACACACCAGACATCACACAGGAACCCAGGACCATAAGCTGCAATGATAAGGAAACCCCACACACACCTTAATAACACAGTGTAACATAATTTTATGACCAGAAGGGTGGACCCCACTGGCAGACGGTAAATACCCAGGAGGATGTCTCCAGCACAGCATGGCTGAAGAACCCCCTCTGACTACTGCTCTAAGCAGAGGCTTTATAGCCCAAAGTAGCCACACACATACACAGACACACCCAGTGCTCACACAGAAAGAAGGGAGTTAACCCTTCCAACACCAGGCAGGGTAGTGAAGCCACACAAAGGGAAAAGCACACAAACACACTCACCTGTTACCGCCGGCAACGGCATGCGTGGCAACCATGTCCTAAGGAACAGCCAGCAGGCCGAGGCACTGCCACCACATGCACACAACACCAGACATTGCCGCGGACAACCGCAGGTGAAGGGAGGTGTCTAAGTGCATACAAAACATAACCTTCGTACACAACCAACAGACAAAGTGCATACATACACACACGAGCCAAGTGCAACCGCATGCACAACATAGCAAGCTGCCACGATACAGCTAAGGCTGCTATGCTGCCACAAAAATACTGTTGCCAGCGGCAACCACAGGTGAGGCAAATACTACAGCCCTCACCTGTGATTGACAACCAGACCAAACCGCTGACAACCGCATGCGACCACAAGTCACCATGGGTCATGACAAAATGTAGTTAAATCCCCTGCAAACAAATGTGGATAGGGACATGAAAAAAAATAAAAAAAATAAAAATTAACCAATATCAATTTGAGAGAGGTCCCATAGCAGAGAATCGGGCTTCATGTCACCCACCACTGGAACAGGCCACTGTCATATATTTAGACCCCGACACCCAGACAGAGGAGAGAGGTCCCATAACAAAGATTCAGGCTTCATGTCAGCAGAAAATCAGTCTTCATGTCATAGCAGAGAATCAGGCTTCACGTCAGCCAAAACTGGAACAGTCCATTGTCATATATTTAGGCCCCGACACCCAGACAGAGGAGAAAGGTCCCATAACAGAGATTCAGGCTTTATGTCAGCAGAGAATCAGTCTTCATGTCATAGCAGAGAATCAGGCTTCACGTCAGCCAAAACTGGAACAGTCCATTGTCATATATTTAGGCCCCGACACCCAGACAGAGGAGAAAGGTCCCATAACAGAGATTCAGGCTTGATGTCAGCAGAGAATCAGTCTTCACGTCAGCCAACACTGGAACAGTCCATTGTCATATATTTAGGCCCCGGCACCCAGACAGAGGAGAGAGGTCCCATAACAGAGATTCAGGCTTCATGTCAGCAGAGAATCAGTCTTCATGTCATAGCAGAGAATTAGGCTTCACGTCAGCCAAAACTGGAACAGTCCATTGTCCTATATTTAGGCCCCGGCACCCAGACAGAGGAGAGAGGTCCCATAGCAGAGATTCAGGCTTCATGTCATAGCAGAGAATCATGCTTCACTTCACCCAACACTGGAACAGGCCACTGTCAGATATTTTTAGGCCCCGGCACCCAGACAGAGGAGAGGTTTATTCAACTTTGGGTTGCCCCGCAATATAATGGTAAAATAAAAATAGGACTGAATGAGGAAGTGCCCTGGAGTACAATAATATATGGTTAAGGGGAGGTAGTTAATGTCTAATCTGCACAAGGGATGGACAGGTCCTGTGGGATCCATGCCTGGTTCATTTTTATGAACGTCAGCTTGTCCACATTGGCTGTAGACAGGCGGCTGCGTTTGTCTGTAATGACGCCCCCTGCCGTGCTGAAAACACGTTCAAACAAAACGATGGCCGCCGGGCAGGCCAGCACCTCCAAGGCATAAAAGGCTAGCTCTGGCCACGTGGACAATTTGGAGACCCAGAAGTTGAATGGGGCCGAACCATCAGTCAGTACATGGAGGGGTGTGCACACGTACTGTTCCACCATGTTAGTGAAATGTTGCATCCTGCAGGTGGTGGTGCAGTTAGCTGTGGCGTGTTGACAAAAGTTTTCCACATCTCTGCCATGCTAACCCTGCCCTCAGAGGAGCTGGCCGTGACACAGCTGCGTTGGCGACCTCTTGCTCCTCTTCTGCCTTCGCCTTGGGCTTCCACTTGTTCCCCTGTGACATTTGGGAATGCTCTCAGTAGCGCATCTACCAATGTGCGCTTGTACTCGCAAATCTTCCTATCACGCTTCAGTGCAGGAAGTAAGGTGGGCACATTGTCTTTGTACCGTGGATCCAGCAGGGTGGCAACCCAGTAGTCCGCACACGTTAAAATGTGGGCAACTCTGCTGTCGTTGCGCAGGCACTAAAGCATGTAGTCGCTCATGTGTGCCAGGCTGCCCAGAGGTAAGGACAAGCTGTCCTCTGTGGGAGGCGTATCGTTATCGTCCTGCGTTTCCCCCCAGCCACGCACCAGTGATGGGCCCGAGCTGCGTTGGGTACCACCCCGCTGTGAACATGCTTCAGCCTCATCCTCCTCCACCTCATCCTTGTCCTCCTCGTCCTCCAGTAGTGGGCCCTGGCTGGCCACATTTGTACCTGGCCTCTGCTGTTGCAAAAAACCTCCCTCTGAGTCACTTCTAAGAGACTGGCCTGAAAGTGCTAAAAATTACCCCTCTTTCTCCTCCTCCTCCTCCTCCTCCTCCTCCTCCTCCTCCTGGGCCACCTCCTCTTTCATCATCGCCCTGAATGTTTTCTCAAGGAGACATAGAAGTGGTATTGTAACACTGATAACGGCGTCATCGCCACTGGCCATGTTGGTGGAGTACTCGAAACAGCGCAACAGGGCACACAGGTCTCGCATGGAGGCCCAGTCATTGGTGGTGAAGTGGTGCTGTTCCGCAGTGCGACTGACCCGTGTGTGCTGAAGCTGAAACTCCACTATGGCCTGCTGCTGCTCGCACAGTCTGTCCAGCATGTGCAAGGTGGAGTTCCACCTGGTGGGCACGTCGCATATGAGGCGGTGAGCGGGAAGGCCGAAGTTACGCTGTAGCGCAGACAGGCGAGCAGCGGCAGGATGTGAACGCCGGAAGCGCGAACAGACGGCCCGCACTTTATGCAGCAGCTCTGACATGTCGGGGTAGTTGGGAATGAACTTATGCACCACCAAATTCAGCACATGCGCCAGGCAAGGGATGTGTGTCAAACCAGCTAGTCCCAGAGCTGCAACGAGATTTCGCCCATTATCGCACACCACCAGGCCAGGCTTGAGGCTCACCGGCAGCAACCACTCGTCGGTCTGTTGTTCTATACCCCGCCACAACTCCTGTGCAGTGTGGGACCTGTCCCCCAAACATATGAGTTTCAGAATGGCCTGCTGACGTTTACCCCGGGCTGTGCTGAAGTTGGTGGTGAAGGTGTGTGGCTGACTGGATGAGCAGGTGGAAGAAGAAGAGGAGGAAGCCGAGTAGGAGGAGGAGGCAACAGGAGGCAAAGAATGTTGCCCTGCGATCCTTGGCGGCGGAAGGACGTGCGCCAAACAGCTCTCCGCCTGGGGCCCAGCTGCCACTACATTTACCCAGTGTGCAGATAGAAAGATATAGCGTCCCTGGCCGCGCTTACTGGTCCACGTATCTGTGGTTAGGTGGACCTTGCCACAGATGGCGTTGCGCAGTGCACACTTGATTTTATCGGATACTTGGTTGTGCAGGGAAGGCACGGCTCTCTTGGAGAAGTAGTGCCGGCTGGGAACAACATACTGTGGGACAGCAAGCGACATGAGCTGTTTGAAGCTGTCTGTGTCCACCAGCCTGAATGACAGCATTTCATAGGCCAGTAGTTTAGTAATGCTGGCATTCAGGGCCAGGGATCGAGGGTGGCTAGGTGGGAATTTACGCTTTCTCTCAAATGTTTGTGATATGGAGAGCTGAACGCTGCCGTGTGACATGGTTGAGATGCTTGGTGACGGAGGTGGTGGTGTTGGTGGTACATCCCCTGTTTGCTGGGCGGCAGGTGCCAACGTTCCTCCAGAGGCGGAGGAAGAGGCCAAGGCGGCAGCAGCAGAAGAGGTAGCAGGGGGAGCCTGAGTGAGTTCCTTGTTTACTCCACTGCAGTTCATGCTTTGCATGCAGGTGCCTGGTCATGCAGGTTGTGCTAAGGTTCAGAATGTTAATGCCTCGCTTCAGGCTCTGATGGCACAGCGTACAAACCACTCAGGTCTTGTCGTCAGCACATTGTTTGAAGAAGTGCCATGCCAGGGAACTCCTTGAAGCTGCCTTTGGGGTGCTTGGTCCCAGATGGCGGCGGTCAGTAGCAGGCGGAGTCTCTTGGCGGCGGGTGTTCTGCTTTTGCCCACTGCTCCCTCTTTTGCTACGCTGTTGGCTCGGTCTCACCACTGCCTCTTCCTCCGAACTGTGAAAGTCAGTGGCACGACCTTCATTCCATGTGGGGTCTAGGACCTCATCGTCCCCTGCATCGTCTTCCACCCAGTCTTCCTCCCTGACCTCCTGTTCAGTCTGCACACTGCAGAAAGACGCAGCAGTTGGCACCTGTGTTTCGTCATCATCAGAGACATGCTGAGGTGGTATTCCCATGTCCTCATCATCAGGAAACATAAGTGGTTGTGCGTCAGTGCATTCTATGTCTTCCACTGCTGGGGAAGGGCTAGGTGGATGCCCTTGGGAAACCCTGCCAGCGGAGTCTTCAAACAGCATAAGAGACTGCTGCATAACTTGAGGCTCAGACAGTTTCCCTGATTTGCATGGGGGTGATGTGACAGACTGATGGGCTTGGTTTTCAGGCGCCATCTGTGCGCTTTCTGCAGAAGACTGGGTGGGAGATAATGTGAACGTGCTGGATCCACTGTCGGCCACCCAATTGACTAATGCCTGTACCTGCTCAGGCCTTACCATCCTTAAAACGGCATTGGGCCCCACCAAATATCGCTGTAAATTCTGGCGGCTACTGGGACCTGAGGTAGTTGGTACACTAGGATGTGTGGCTGTGGCAGAACGGCCACGTCCTCTCCCAGCACCAGAGGGTCCACTAACACCACCTTGACCATGTCCGCGTCCCTTACTAGATGTTTTCCTCATTGTTACCGTTCACCACAATAAGAAAAAAATGATTTGGCCCAATGTATTGAATTCAAATTCAGGCCTTTTTTTACAGACACCTAACACTATCTGGCTATCTATTTAGGTACCGTATTACACTAATACAGGCACAGCAGTAACCACAGATTCAGCTGAATATAAATTGTAGGCCTAGTATTTAGGCGCTGGATGACAGGTGTACGTTTACGGACAGAATTAGACTTGGAAATGCAAGGTAGCGTGTGAAGTTATTGTGGAGGACCCTATCCGCACCTTCAATCTAATATACCCTTTTATGGATAGATTTAAAGTAGGCCTGATACAGCAGAAACCACTAATTTAGGGAATTGCTAAGTTGGGAATTGTATTTCAACCCAGAACAAAAACTGTGCTTTGGCGGACACTAAATGAATTGACCAGCCACAGCAGTAACCACAGATTTAGCTGAATATAAATTGTAGGCCTATTATTTAGGCGCTGGGTGACAGGTATACGTTTACGGACAGAATTAGACTTGGAAATGCACGGTAGCGTGTGAAGTTATTGAGGATGACACTATCCGCACCTTCAATCTAATATACCCTTTTATGGATAGATTTAAAGTTGGCCTGATACAGCAGAAACCACTGATTCAGGGAATTGCTAATTTGGGAATTGTATTTCAACCCAGAACAAAAATATATCCTTTGCCAGACAGCAGACAGTATTACAATTGGCTAGCCACAGCAGAAACACCAGATTTAGGGTACTGCTATTTTGGCAATTGTATTTCACCCCTCAATAAAATAGCAAGCAGAGCCAAGCCCCTGATGTAGGATATAGCAAAAAAATAACCACACTATTGATGGTTAAATGGACTTGGTGGCAGCTTGTGATGGCGCACCACAAGACACAAAATGGCCGCCGATCACCCCAGAAAAAAGTGACTGAAAAACGCTCTGGGCAGCCTAAAAACAGTGAGCAATTAAATAGCAGCAGTTCAATGATCTCCAGCTGTAGATCTATCACTGAATTAAGTGTTTTTGATGAGTTAATCACTGCTTAATCTCGCCCTAACTGCAGCTGCAACCTCTCCCTACACTGATCAGAGCAGAGTGACGGGCGGCGCTATGTGACTCCAGCTTAAATAGAGGCTGGGTCACATGCTGCACTGGCCAATCACAGCCATGCCAATAGTAGGCATGGCTGTGATGGCCTCTTGGGGCAAGTAGTATGACGCTTGTTGATTGGCTGCTTTGCAGCCTTTCAAAAAGCGCCAAGAAAGCGACGAACACCGAACCCGAACTCAAACTTTTACGAAAATGTATACAGTTCGGGTTCGCTCATCCCTATCCACCGGTAGTACTAGTACCGAAGCGCGACGGCACCACGCGCTTCTATGTAGACTATCGGAGACTCAACGATCGCACTATAACTGACGCCAACCCCATGCCCAGAATAGATGAGCTATTAGACCGTATGGCAAGGGGGAATTACTTGACCACCCTGGACTTGTGCAAGGGGTATTGGCAAATCCTCTTGGAGCCTGCGGCCATCCCAAAGTCGGCATTCGTCACTCCATTTGGGCTATACCAGGTCAAGGTTATGCCCTTTGGGATGAAAAATGCCCCGGCTACTTTTCAGAGGATGGCCGATAGGCTCTTGGAGGGGTTCCAGGACTTTGCATGTGCATATCTAGTGATATTGCCATCTATAGCCGCACATGGGAGGATCACCTGGATCACGTGTCCAGGGTACTCAAACGAATTCATCTCACAGGTCTCACCTTGAAACCGGACAAATGCCATGTAGGCATGGCCGAGGTGCAATATCTCGGCCACAGGGTAGGTACTGGTAGGCATCGTCCAGAGCCGGCTAAAGTAGAGGCCATAGCTAATTGGCCCCAACACTGTACCAAAACCCAGGTATTAGCCTTTTTAGGGACGGCCGGTTACTACCGAAAATTTGTCCCAGAGTATAGCGCCCTGGCCAAACCTCTCACCGACCTTACCAAAAAGGCCTTACCAAAACAGGTAACCTGGACCCCAGAGTGTGCGGACACTTTCCAGAAACTTAAAGAAGCATTAAGCGAGGCTCCTGTGTTGGCAGCACCCAACCACACTAAACAATTTCTTGTCCACGCAGATGCCTCCATGTTTGGGTTGGGAGCCGTGTTGAGCCAAGTGGGGTACGACGGCATGAAACACCCGGTGGCATACCTCAGCCGTAAACTTTTGCCCAGAGAGGTAAGCTATGCCACCGTGGAGAAAGAGTGCCTAGCCCTAGTTTGGGCACCAAGAAACATTAGCCTTATCTGTATGGACGGCCGTTTACCCTTATGACTGACCACAACCCCCTTGTGTGGTTAAACCGGGTAGCTGGTGACAACCCCAGGCTATTATTGTGGAGCCTAGCCCTTCAGCCCTACAACTTTACAATGCAATACCGTCCGGGCAAACAAAACGGTAATGCAGACGGTCTGTCCCGACAGACCGAACTGGACTCTTGAAATAACTTTCTCGGACATCCCCAAGCCAACCCGACAGGGTCTAGGCGGGTATGCCGACCTATGGACTTATAGGGGAGCAGTGTGAAGAAATCCCCCTTTTCTTTCAATATTTCTTCCTATGCCATTAGGTAGGTGTAACTACCGAACGCTGGATCTATATGTACCGCATTTTCTAGAAGAGCGCTATTCGGTACTTTATTCATTTTTCCCTTGTTCTAAAGTGACCGGCAAAGACACCCAAACTTATGGAACCATTTTGGGCAGCCCACCCAGGGTGAACCGGTCACAGAAGACTTCCATGTTTCTTTGAGAACCTCTAAACCGATCGGGGTGAAATTTGAATATGTTGATCACCCAGATCGGGGCTATCAGGGGAAATATGATGTGTGGGGATACCTCATGTATAAAGGGGTGTCCCAGATATTGGGGAAAACTGTGACTTTTCTGCCTACAAATAATCAAGTTGTTACTTTATCAGGCTTGATTATCTCCAGGACTAGGGGAGGGCATTGTATGTTTATGCTGGAAGGGTGTTATGTTTCCATTGTACTTGATTGGCTATACTGTGTCCCTCCCTGTGGGATGTCCCCTTGCATGGGGACTTGCATAAAAGCCTGTGTGTTAATTAAAGAGTGTTCTATTTGTACCCTTCTTCTGGAATTCGGCTGATGTTTGGGTATTCGCATGCTTTATTAAGGGAATCATCTTAATAAGTTATTGGCATTCCGAACCGAATGTGGTTTAAAAATACTTGGTTTCCTTACAGCATGTAAAGCTGGAGGCTTCAGCAGCATTCTGCGCGCTGTCCGCCTGCGACGTGTCACAGTATAAAGCCGCACATCACAACCTACATTGTGACACGTCTATAAACACACGTGACATCATCACATATCGGGCCCCAGTAAAAGCTGTGTGTGACCGCGGCCTCTGGAGGGCGCTGCAGATTGCAGTTTGTGGCCGCCTGTGATCTCGTATGTATCGGCATGTAAAGCTGGAGGCTTCAGCAGCATTCTGCACGCTGTCCGCCTGCGACGTGTCACAGTATAAAGCCGCACATCACAACCTACATTGTGACACGTCTATAAACACACGTGACATCATCACATATCAGGCTCCAGTAGAGAACGCGTCTCTGCATCTGTATCACTATTAGTGCCCCAGCATTTCCTCTATTAGGCTGGTCCTGAAGGGGTTAAAGCTTCTGATGTGCCACACTGTGATGTGGCATGACGAGTGCAGTATGTAGCGGTACTTTATATTGTAGTACAGGTATAATATACGGCTCAGACAGGTGACAGGGCTCTCAGTGAGAGGATATCTCCTGCTACATGAGTCTGTGTGCGCCACCTAGTGGTTGTCAGGGGACCTGCGGCTGCCGAGGGTTTTCCTGACATTTCCTGACATTGATATAATGAGAAACTGGAGACCTTCACACGAGGGTGGACACATCCATCTATTAGTATTACATGAGCAGCGAGTCATGTGACCACAGTATGGCGGTATTATCATCTACACAATATATAGTATTATATGTCATATACTGGATTTTCCCTTTATAAGACGCACCCCAGGTTTAGACATTGGAAAATAAGAAAACGCATTTTCTAGATCCTCTATGAAGGGAATGTGGTTTAGTGAAGTGGAGGAGTCGAGGTCCGGAACTTCAGGTGTAACAACCAGCGATGGTGCATGTGGTCCCCTCATTAATGTACCTCCAAATAAATGTGTCTCCTGTCACTGCTCTGTGGTGTCCGGCCACGCTGCTTCTCCTGCTAGGGTATTTTTAAGTATTTGTGTGCGACAACAACCCTGCTATACACACATACAGCTCTACTACACACATACAGCTCTGCTATACACACACACAGATCTGCTATACACACTCAGCTCTGCCATGCACACATAGCAATGCTACACCCATACAGCTCTACTACACCCATGCAGTTCTGTTACACACATACAGCTCTGCTACACATACACACTTAGCATCTTTACTGAAACCTCACATCTCCCTACACCAGTGTCAGCTGTACAGTCTTCCTGCTCTGGCTCATCTTATTGATGACATCATCAAAGGTCCTTAAGCTGTAGTTTTCATCTCCTTTCAGTACAGTGTAGGACCTTCCTCCCGCATGCACTGAACGGATGGTTCTCCTGCCTGCCGGATCTCTCACTGATCAGGCAGATCTGTATGTGCGCTCTGCCTGATCACTAATGAAGCAGTCAGGGTCTGGCCGTGCTGGATCTCCCTGACTGCTGTTTATAAGACACTTTTTGCAAGATTTTTTTCTTACTAAAAGGGCGTCTTATAAATTGTCAAATACGGTAAGTCTGATTTTCAGTGATGTGGTCCCGGTCATAGGAGAGAACTGCTGAAAAGTATCTGCATTTTAAATGTCTTCTCTGGGACTTTGATATTGATGGCCTGTCCTCAGGAACAATATCTGACAGGTGGGGGCCCCCGACACCCTGCCTATCAGGTGCTTAAAGAGGCAGCGGCGCTGGGTGAGCACTTAGGCGCCAATTTATTAAGACCGGCGTTTTACACGTCTTTCTTAAAAGCTCTACAAGACACTATAGACTATAACATCCAAAGTCACAGGTGCACATCCATAAGGCTAGCATGCCGGCAGCTCACCCTAACAGGCTTAGGTCAGGCCCAGGAGAGGCAGTTCTGTTAGTGTTAGGTACCTATCTGTGGAAACCGCCTTGACGCCGGTAGATGGGCCCGACACACATATGATCAAATATGTGCACAAAGACCTTCCATTTTTCATGTATAGTAGGTATAGTACCACTGTAATCCAGAATAATCCCTAATCCTGGGTTCTATTATTAACATTAATAAAGCCGTAAACTGGCGGTAAATCCGTTGAAGTTATGAATAAGCGTCGGCCTCTCCTTAACTTCGGGGCATCCAGCGCCAGTCCTAAGTGTAAGACCGCTACTGAGCCGCTGAAACAGGCATAGAAAATGGTAAATAGGACGGGTCTGCCGGACAATCCCCTCCCCCACCCACTGTAATACCAAACACATCCGCTATACACTGTACTGCTCTGTAATACCAAACACATC
The DNA here is from genome assembly GCF_014858855.1 of Bufo gargarizans. Taxonomy (NCBI): domain Eukaryota; kingdom Metazoa; phylum Chordata; class Amphibia; order Anura; family Bufonidae; genus Bufo; species Bufo gargarizans. Next base: position 6,623,493 of record NC_058082.1, read on the forward strand.
CACTATACACTGTACTGCTCTGTAATACCATACACATCCACTATACACTGTACTGCTCTGTAATACCAAACACATCCGCTATACACTGTACTGCTCTGTAATACCAAACACATCCACTATACACTGTACTGCTCTGTAATACCAAACACATCCGCTATACACTGTACTGCTCTGTAATACCAAACACATCCGCTATACACTGTACTGCACTGTAATACCAAACACATCCTCTATACACTGTACTGCTCTGTAATACCAAACACATCCACTATACACTGTACTGCTCTGTAATACCAAACACATCCGCTATACACTGTACTGCTCTGTAATACCAAACACATCCACTATACACTGTACTGCTCTGTAATACCAAACACATCCGCTATACACTGTACTGCTCTGTAATACCAAACACATCCCCTATACACTGTACTGCTCTGTAATACCATACACATCCGCTATACACTGTACTGCCCTGTAATACCAAACACTTCCGCTATACACTGTACTGCTCTGTAATACCAAACACATCCGCTATACACTGTACTGCTCTGTAATACCAAACACATCCGCTATACACTGTACTGCTCTGTAATGCCAAACACATCCGCTATACACTGTACTGCTCTGTAATACCAAACACATCCACTATAAACTGTACTGCTCTGTAATACCAAACATCCGCTATACACTGTACTGCTCTGTAATACCAAACACATCCGCTATACACTGTACTGCTCTGTAATACCAAACACATCCACTATACACTGTACTGCTCTGTAATACCAAACACATCCACTATACACTGTACTGCTCTGTAATACCAAACACATCCACTATACACTGTACTGCTCTGTACTTGGTGAGCTGTGAGGAGGTGGCAGCGCTCTCCTGAGCTCCGGTGAGTACAGCTGGGAGGTGCCAGGAGTTGGACCCCCACAGATCTCATGTTAATGACGTGTCCTGGAGGTAGGACATCAATATCCAGTTCCTGGAAAACCTCTTTACGTTCTTCAGCAGACCCCTATATGATAACATAAAGGTTCTGATGATCCCTTTAACACATCAGTTGATGAAAACACAGTCAGTAATGTCCTTCATGTCTGAGAAGAGCAGCGCTATCAGTAATACCTGCCCCCGCTGTATAACACATAATGGGAGCAGTGACCCCCTCCCCGGATAACACACAGGTAAGTGTTCCCGGACTGACCTCATCAGAACCTGCATTGTGCCTCCACATGGAGGAGGTGTCATATGTCCTGAGAGACATCTGGAGGGACAGGAAGGACACATCTGTTTCTATGGGGCGGATTATGGGTCTGAGCAACTCCCAGGTTATACAGAGCTGTAATATGTACATGAGCCCTTACCGCCATAGAGCGCTCATCTCTGCCTGTGCTACATTACAGCTGTATGGCGGTATTATTACTGATGACCCCGGCTGTAATTTACTCAGAATGGAGACGATTACTGCTCGTTATCAATAAGTAATAATCAATACCAGCAGAATCCAGAGAAACCCTGAATGTAGTGTAATGTCTCCTAATAATCCATCCCCCAAATAACTGACTGAGCGAGGGCCACATGTGTCCTGTAGTAATGTGAGGAGGAGAACGGGGGCCACAGGGGCCACAATAGATGGTGGAGGAAGGAGAATGGAGGCCACAATAGATGGTGGAGGAAGGAGACTGAGGGCCACAATAGATGGTGATGGAAAGAGAATGGAGGCCACAGGGGCCACAGACTGAGGGCCACAGATGATGGACGAAGGAGAGCTCTCAGCAGCTGATGACGCTGACACAAGTTCCTCCAGCTTTATGACTATTGTACATTCATGTGCTGCCATCATCACTGATTTATGACATGCCATAAAGTGAGGACACTCCTCAGGGTTCTGGATTTCTAGGACATGGACATATCATACAGCTGCCGCCATTCCTGACATCCACCACACACAAGAGGCGGCTTCTAGTGATGACATTTATGGATTTTACTAACAGCCGGGGACATTTTCTCTCCACAGTCACAATCTACAGACTTTATACTGACGCTCTGTGGACGCCTCACCCACATCTCATCTTCTTATTCTTACAGATTGCGTGGTAATGATCTACCAGACACTTCCTGCATCCAGTTGGCATCTGTAATAAGGAATAACCAGTCCCTGAAGACACTGGACCTGTCTCATAACCGTCTGTCTGGTCCTCACTTCGGTGACTTGATGGAGGCTCTGTCCAGTCCGGCCGGCAGGATAGAGACATTACAGTGAGTATAAGAGATGTGTACAGGACGGAGACATGTGGGGCACACGTTATACATGGAGCTTATTCTATTTTATGCTCCGCACCATTGTTATGTCTATAAGATAAACTGCTGACCGCTCCTTGATATGTGACGTCTACTAATGTCTGACTAATGCCCCAGGTCTAGTGGTGTCAGCGGCCACCGGCCCCCTTACCTGCGCCCCTGATGTCGGCACAGTCTGTATAGAAGCGTCATCTGCAGCAGATTTATCATCTTCTCTCCACATCACTGATTATTATTATTATTATTTATTATTAAAGCGCCATTCATTCCATAGCGCTTTACATATGATAGGCGGTGCACATACATAATACAGACAATTGCACTTATCATAAACAAGATGAGTTACAGACTGGTACAGAAGGAGAGAGGGCCCTGCCCGTGAGGGCTTACAATCTACATGATATGGGAGAAGGACACAGTAGGTGCAGGTGATGCGGGCCATGGCGGTATAGAGGCAGCAGGGTCACTGGTTGTAGGCTTGTCTGAAGAGGTGGGTTTTCAGTTTTTTTTTTTAAGGATTCCACTGTAGGTGAGAGTCTGATATGTTGGGGTAGCGAGTTACAGAGTATGGGGGATGCACGGGAGAAATCTTGGAGTCGATTGTGGGAAGAGGCAATAAGAGGAGAGGAGAGAAGGAGGTCTTGTGAAGATCGGAGAGTGCGTGTGGGGATGTATCGGGAAAGTAGCTCATGGATGTAGGGAGAGGACAGGTTATGGACGGCCTTGTATGTGTTTGTTAGTACTTTGAAGTGAATTCGTTGGGCAATGGGGAGCCAGTGAAGGGATTGGCAGAGGGGAGAAGCAGAGGAGTAATAGGGTGAGAGGTGGATTAGTCGGGCAGCAGAGTTGAGGATAGATTGGAGGGGTGCGAGAGTGCTAGATGGAAGTCCACAGAGGAGAATGTTGCAGTAGTCTAGGCGTGAGATAATGAGGGCATGTTCAAGTATTTTTGCAGATTCAAAGTTAAGGAAAGCACGGATGCGGGAGATGTTTTTGAGTTGGAGGCGGTGGAAAGGGCTTGGATGTGTGGTCGGAAGGAAAGCGCAGAATCCAAGGTCACTCCAAGGCAGCGGGCTTTGTTGACTGGGGAGAGTGTGCAGCCATTGATCTTGATAGACAGGTCTGTTGGGGGGGGGTTGAACAAAATGGGGGAAAGATTATTAATTCTGTCTTATCCATGTTAAGTTTAAGAAAGCGAGAGGCGAAGAAGGATGATATAGAAGATAGACATTGTGGGATTCTTGATAGTAAGGTGGTGATGTCTGGACCAGAGAGGTAGATTTGTGTGTCGTCAGCGTAGGAGTGATACTGAAAGTCATGGGACTCTATGAGCTGTCCCAGGCCAAAAGTGTAGATAGAGAAGAGCAGGGGTCCTAGGACAGAGCCTTGCGGGACACCAACAGAGAGGGAATGAGACGGGGAGGTGGTGCGGGAGCGGGAGACACTAAACATCCGGTCTGTGAGGTATGATGTGATCCAGGAGAGGGCCAGGTCAGTGATGCCAAGAGATGAGAGAGTTTGCAACAGAAGGGAGTGGTCAACAGTGTTGAAGGCAGAGGACAGGTCAAGGAGAAGGAGGACAGAGTATTGTTTCTTGGTTTTGGCTGTCAGTAGGTCATTGGTGACTTTGGTAAGGGTAGTCTCGGTCGAGTGGTGGGGTCGGAAGCCAGATTGTAGGCGGTCAAAGAGGGAGCCTAGGCGGAGGAGAGGTGGGAGGACCGTTCTGAATGGACATGTTGTTTAACCACTTCAGCCCCGCTAGGTGAAACCCCCTTCATGACCAGAGCACTTTTTACACTTCGGCACTACACTACTTTCACCGTTTATCGCTTGGTCATGCAACTTACCATACAAATGAATTTTACCTCCTTTTCTTCTCACTAATAGAGCTTTCATTTGGTGGTATTTCATTGCTGCTGGCATTTTTACTTTTTTTGTTATTAATCAAAATGTAACGATTTTTTTGCAAAAAAATGACATTTTTCACTTTCAGCTGTAAAATTTTGCAAAAAAAAAAACGACATCCATATATAAATTTTTCACCAAATTTATTGTTCTACATGTCTTTGATAAAAAAAAAATGTTTGGGCAAAAAAAAAATGGTTTGGGTAAAAGTTATAGCATTTACAAACTATGGTGCAAAAATGTGAATTTCCATAGCATCATCACGACGGCATACAAGGAGATTGACCCCTGACCTCTGTAGGGGCAGGAACAGAGAAAGGTTAAATACCCTCCTCCCACCACCAACACCAGTGTTTCCTGTCCCTACAGAGGACAGGGCAGAGAAAGGTCTCCCTGTATGCAGGGAGATGAAGCTAGGAATTCAGTCGTGGATACCTTAAGAAATCGCCGGCATCCTGCATGGCGTCCCCCTGCCCTCCCGCGGTCCAGTACTAACGCTGGGCAGGGGTGTGGGGCTCTACCTCGTCCCGATTTTCGGGGCCTGTTCCCTGGCGCAGTCTCCCTTCCGGCATCATCGCGGCAGCTGGGTGCGCGCCGGCGCATATGTATGACGTCACGGCCGGCGACCCGGAAGTGACGTCAGTGGCGGCAGCGTGGAGCTTAATTTAAAAACCGAGGCCTGCTCCGGACAAACGCTCCCAGGATCGGTCCCCCACTGTGCGGAACCCTTACCTTTCGGAAGAGGCGACCATGTCGGTACCGGAGCGGTCCCCCAGAGCTGAGCCGCCGCCAGCGCTTCTAACTGTGAGTCCCCTTCGGGGGTATTTATGAATGGGTCAGGGAGTCTGTTGATCCCCCTCTCCCACGATGATATAGGGGGGGGGAGAGGAGGAGCGGGCTCTTGCTCCATGCTCAGTGCAGCTACGGCAGGGCGCAGGCTCCTACATCCCTCTGTTAAGCAAAGACGTCTTCATGTGCACTATAGACCTGCGAGACGCTTATTACCATATTCCCATTCACGCCAGCTCCCAGTGTTTTCTCCGGTTTGCATTCCAGGATATATCAGGAAACGTCCATCACTACCAGTTCAGAGCCCTTCCCTTCGGGATTTCGTCTGCCCCGAGAATATTTACCAAAGTGGTGGTAGAGATGGTTGCCTTCGCCCGAAGACAGGGACTCATGATAATCCCCTATTTGGACGATTTCCTTCTGGTCAGCGAAAGTCGCAGCCAAATCAATTCAAATCTGAAGGTCTTTCTCTGCATCCTAGACGACCTGGGGTGGATCGTAAACGAGGAAAAGTCCGTCCTCACCCCCTCAAGGGAAGTTAGTTTCTTAGGTATGATCCTGGACTCCCGAAAGCAAGCAGTGTTCCTACCTCGGGACAAAATATCAGTTCTCCAACAAAAGGTCAGGTCCTTTCAAAAGAGAAGATCTTGCTCTATCAGAGAGGCGATGAGCATGCTGGGTCTGCTGACATCTTGTATTCCGGCAGTCCCCTGGTGTCAAATACACTTCAGACCCCTTCAGTCCTGGATACTGAGTGTCTGGAACAGGTGCCAATCCTCTCTAGATCGCCAAGTAAGTCCTCCATCTCGGATTCTGCAGTCCCTAAATTGGTGGAAAAACCACGAGAACCTATCCCGGGGAAATCCCTGGCAGAAGACTCCCCAGTTGCAGGTAATAACAGACGCAAGTCTGTCCGGCTGGGGCGCAAAGGTCGGGGACCGTATATTTCAGGGCACTTGGCCAGATTCGATCAGATCCCAATCATCAAATTTCAGGGAGCTAAGAGCAGTCTGGGAAGCATTGAGGGCGGCAGAGGAAATGTTGTGTCATCATCATATAAAGGTGCTATCGGACAACACTACAGCCATTGCCTACCTCTCCCATCAGGGGGGAACCCGGTCCGTAACCCTTCAGGCGCTGGCAACAAAGATCTTTGCTTGGGCAGAACAGAAGGTGGCCTCTGTATCGGCAGTTCACCTGAGGGGGATACTAAATCAAGAAGCAGATTTTCTCAGCCGCCACAGGATCGATCACACAGAGTGGTCTCTAAGTCCAGAAGTCTTCAGGTTAGTGGTAAGGAAATGGGGGTTGCCCGACGTAGATCTGTTCGCCACCAGGGCCAACTCAAAAGTGGAAACATTCTGTTCCCTAAACCCCAGGGACAGGCCTCATACATTAGATGCCTTCGCCATCCGTTGGCATTGGAATCTATGCTATGCCTTCCCTCCACTTCCTCTAATCCCGAAGGTGGTGCAGAAAGTTCTCCAGGACAAGGCCACGGTGATTGTGATCGCTCCCCTGTGGCCAAAGAGAAGTTGGTTCTCATCTCTCCAGAGACTTTCTCTACAGGATCCATGGCCCCTTCCGGTACGGGAGGACCTACTCCAGCAGGGCCCAGTTCTACACCCAAACCCGCAGTTTCTGAAATTAGCAGCTTGGATCCTGAGTTCCAAACCCTGAAACTTCAGGGACTATCAAACGAAGTTATTGCTACTCTGAAAGCTTCCAGGCAGAAGGTAACGTCAGCGATCTACCTTAAGATCTGGAGACGTTTTTGTTCTTGGAGTGGGGATGAATCGATACATTTACATAAACCTAACATCCAAAGAATACTGGACTTCCTACAGCGAGGTCTAGATCTGGGACTTAGGCCCTCTACCTTGAAGGTCCAGATCTCAGCCCTGGCTTGTTTTTTTGACCAAGATATAGCCGGTCATCGTTGGATCAAAAGATTCATCAAGGCAGCGACGAGGCTCCGCCCAACGATCACCGCTCGTGTCCCTTCCTGGGATCTGAACATCGTTCTTACAGGCCTTACCTTACCGCCCTTTGAACCCATGTCTGACTGTCCTATAAAATTATGGTCCTTGAAAACGGCCTTCTTAATTGCGATAACTTCGGCCCGCAGAGTAGGAGAATCGCAAGCCCTATCGATCAGGGAACCCTACCTCCGTATTCTAGATGATAGATTAATTCTCCGTCTGGATCCTGGTTTTCTCCCCAAAGTGGTATCAAATTTTCATCGGAGCCAGGAAGTTACCCTACCTTCCTTTTGTCAACACCCTGCTAATGACAAAGAAGCCACATTTCACTCTCTGGATGTTAGACGGGCAGTCTTAAACTATATCACTGTGACGGAAAAGTTTAGGAAGTCGGACAGCCTACTAGTTCTCTTTGGAGGAAGACTTAAGGGCCAGAAAGCCTCCCGGTCATCTATAGCCAGATGGCTCAAAGAAACTATTAGTCTTTGTTATCAATTACAAAATCTTACATGTCCAGTCCACATTAGGGCCCATTCCACCCGGGCCATGTCCTCCTCTCAGGCTGAGAGAGCTGGGGCTTCTCTGGAGGAAATCTGTTGTGCTGCCACTTGGTCCAGCATTCATACCTTTATAAAGCACTATCGCCTGGATCTTTCCAGATCATCTGATCTGTCCTTTGGGCGGAAAGTCCTCCAGGCTGTAGCCCCCCCTTAACTGATATATTTTTTATATCTCCTTGTATGCCGTCGTGATGATGCTATGGAAAGACCGGAATTAGACTTACCGGTAATTCTGTTTCCATGAGATCATCACGACGGCACGTTATTCCCTCCCTTGATTCAAATTATTTGACCTACCCAGGTCTCTAGAAGGTATGGAGTAATACCTTTTTTCTTGTTTTTTTACTGTTCTCCACCACCGGGTTGCTCTGTGTGATTTTGGAAACACTGGTGTTGGTGGTGGGAGGAGGGTATTTAACCTTTCTCTGTTCCTGCCCCTACAGAGGTCAGGGGTCAATCTCCTTGTATGCCGTCGTGATGATCTCATGGAAACAGAATTACCGGTAAGTCTAATTCCGGTCTTTCCGCTTTTTGAAACAGCTCTGACTTTCTGAGCACCTGTCATGATTCCTGAGGTTCTACAATGCCCAAACAGTAGAAAACCCCCACAAATGACCCCATTTCGGAAAGTAGACACCCTAAGGTATTCGCTGATGGGCATAGTGAGTTCATAGAACTTTTTATTTTTTGTCACAAGTTAGCGGAAAATGATTTTATTTTTTTTATTTTTTCTTACAAAGTCTCATATTCCACTAACTTGTGACAAAAAATAAAAAATTCTAGGAACTCACCATGCCCCTCACAGAATACCTTGGGGTGTCTTCTTTCCAAAATGGGGTCACTTGTGGCGTAGTTATACTGCCCTGGCAATTTAGGGGCCCAAATGTGTGAGAAGAACTTTGCAATCAAAATGTGTAAAAAATGGCCTGCGAAATCCAAAAGGTGCACTTTGGGATATGTGCCCCTTTGCCCACCTTGGCAGCAAAAAAGTGTGACACATCTGGTATCGCCGTACTCAGGAGAAGTTTGGGAATGTGTTTTGGGGTGTCATTTTACATATACCCATGCTGGGTGAGAGAAATATCTTGGTCAAATGCCAACTTTGTATAAAAAAAATGGGAAAAGTTGTCTTTTGCCAAGATATTTCTCTCATCCAGCATGGGTATATGTAAAATGACACCCCAAAACACATTCCCCAACTTCTCCTGAGTACGGCGATACCAGATGTGTCACACTTTTTTGCTGCCAAGGTGGGCAAAGGGGCACATATTCCAAAGTGCACCTTTCAGATTTTGCAGGCCATTTTTTACACATTTTGATTGCAAGGTACTTCTCACACATTTGGGCCCCTAAATTGCCAGGGCAGTATAACTACGCCACAAGTGACCCCATTTTGGAAAGAAGACACCCCAAGGTATTCCGTGAGGGGCACGGCGAGTTCCTAGAATTTTTTATTTTTTGTCACAAGTTAGCGGAAAATGATGATTATTTTTTTTTTCTTTTTTCCTTACAAAGTCTCATATTCCACTAACTTGCGACAAAAAATAAAAAATTCTAGGAACTCGCCATGCCCCTCACGGAATACCTTGGGGTGTCTTCTTTCCAAAATGGGGTCACTTGTGGCGTAGTTATACTGCCCTGGCAATTTAGGGGCCCATATGTGTGAGAAGTACTTTGCAATCAAAATCTGTAAAAAATGACGGGTGAAATCCGAAAGGTGCACTTTGGAATATGTGCCCCTTTGCCCACCTTGGCAGCAAAAAAGTGTGACACATCTGGTCTCGCCGTACTCAGGAGAAGTTGGGGAATGTGTTTTGGGGTGTCATTTTACATATACCCATGCTGGGTGAGAGAAATATCTTGGCAAAAGACAACTTTTCCCATTTTTTTATACAAAGTTGGCATTTGACCAAGATATTTTTCTCACCCAGCATGGGTATATGTAAAATGACACCCCAAAACACATTCCCCAACTTCTCCTGAGTACGGCGATACCAGATGTGTGACACTTTTTTGCAGCCTAGATGTGCAAAGGGGCCCAAATTCCTTTTAGGAGGGCATTTTTAGACATTTGGATCCCAGACTTCTTCTCACGCTTTAGGGCCCCTAAAAAGCCAGGGCAGTATAAATACCCCACATGTGACCCCACTTTGGAAATAAGACACCCCAAGGTATCCAATGAGGGGCCTGGCAAGTTCATAGAATTTTTTTTTTTTTTGCATAAGTTAGCGGAAATTGATTTATTTATTTTTTTCTCACAAAGTCTCACTTTCCGCTAACTCAGGACAAAAATTTAAATCTTTCATGGACTCAATATGCCCCTCAGCAAATACCTTGGGGTGTCTTCTTTCCAAAATGGGGTCAGTTGTGGGGTGTTTGTACTGCCCTGGCATTTGAGGGTCTCCGCAATCATTACATGTATGGCCAGCATTAGGAGTTTCTGCTATTCTCCTTATATTGAGCATACAGGTAATGAGATTTTTTTTTCCGTTCAGCCTCTGGGCTGAAAGAAAAAAATGAACGGCACAGATTTCTTCATTCGCATCGATCAATGTGGATGAAAAAATCTCTGCCAAAAAAAAAAAATGGAGGACATAGGAGCTCCGCCCTACATCCATAACCACTTAGCTCGTATGCCCGGGCAAACCAGATTTCTCCATTCACATCAATCGATGTGGATGAATAAATCATTGCCGGGATTTTTTTAAAAATTTTTTTATATATATATATATACAAAGTGCTTGCCAAAGCATAGGAACGCCGCCTCCTCCTCAGCTCGTATGCCTCGGCAAACGTATCTGTCACTGCAGAGGAGAAAATCCCGTCTTGCAGCGCCGCATACACCGACTTGCGTGTAATCTGACAGCAGCGCAATGCTTCTGTCAGAATGCACATCGGTGCTGCAGTTAGTCAATCGGTTGGTCCACCTGGAAGGTAAAAAAAGAAAAAAAAAAAAATATGAAAAAACCAGGCCGCAACGCAATAATTTTATTAACTTTGCAACAGAACATATAAACTTTAACTTTTTTAACTGAATATTAACGTGTTTGCTTACTGGTGTGTTTTTTTTTTTTTTTTTTTTTTTTTTTACCTTTATAGAACAAACCTCTCCTTCCCCATGGGTCAATGTGCAAAGCGCAAATCGCCCAAAGATGTGGCGAAGTGCGTTATGCACTTTGTCCCATGTGAAAGGAGACGTTTGCAGCAGCAGTGAGTGAATGGGCCCTAATAGCCCTGTGTGCCTGTCCTGGTGAGATGATCCCTATGCTAATAGTGTACCTGTGAGTGGTACTTCCGGAAACACTCTCCAAAGCATAGGGCAGGGTGGTCCGGACAGTCAGGACAGAAATAGCGGGTGTCACGCCTTATTCCACTCCTGCTACAGACACGACATCTTTTTCGGGGTGACTGTTGGGTTGAGGTACCAGGAACGACATTGGGGAAATGTCGCTCGTGTAGACGGCTAACTACACTGGTGGTTGGGGCCACGGAACCTCCTGGATACAGGAGGTTCTCGATGATCTCTTCCTGAAATTTGAGGAAGGATCCAGTTCTCCCAGCCTTACTGTAGAGAACAAAACTATTGTACAGAGCCAATTGAATTAAATATACAGACACCTTCTTATACCAGCGTCTGGTTCTGCGGGAAACTAAATACGGAGACAACATCTGGTCATTGAAGTCCACCCCTCCCATGTGGAGGTTATAGTCGTGGACTGAGAGGGGCTTTTCAATGACACGGGTTGCTCGCTCAATTTGTATTGTCGTGTCTGCGTGAATGGAGGAGAGCATGTAAACGTCACGCTTGTCTCTCCATTTCACCGCGAGCAGTTCTTCGTTACACAGTGCGGCCCTCTGCCCCCTTGCAAGACGGGTGGTAACGAGCCGTTGGGGGAAGCCCGCGCGACTAGTTCGCGCGGTACCACAGGCGCCAATCCGTTCTAGAAACAAATGCCTAAAGAGGGCCACACTTGTGTAAAAATTGTCCACATAAAGATGGTACCCCTTGCCGAATAAGGGTGACACCAAGTCCCAAACTGTCTTCCCACTGCTCCCCAGGTAGTCAGGGCAACCGACCGGCTCCAGGGTCTGATCTTTTCCCTCATAGACCCGAAATTTGTGGGTATAGCCTGTGGCCCTTTCACAGAGCTTATACAATTTGACCCCATACCGGGCGCGCTTGCTTGGGATGTATTGTTTGAAGCCAAGGCGCCCGGTAAAATGTATCAGGGACTCGTCTATGCAGATGTTTTGCTCTGGGGTATAAATATCTGCAAATTTCTGGTTGAAATGGTCTATGAGGGGCCGAATTTTGTGGAGCCGGTCAAAAGCAGGGTGGCCCCTGGGACGGGAGGCGGTGTTGTCACTATAGTGCAGGAAACGCAGGATGGCCTCAAAACGTGCCCTGGACATAGCAGCAGAGAACATGGGCATGTGATGAATCGGGTTCGTGGACCAATATGACCGCAATTCATGCTTTTTTGTCAGGCCCATGTTGAGGAGGAGGCCCAGAAAAGTTTTAAGTTCGGAAACTTGGACTGGTTTCCACCGGAAAGGCTGGGCATAAAAGCTTCCCGGGTTAGCGGTGATAAATTGTGTGGCATACCTGTTTGTTTCGGCCACAACTATGTCTAAAAGCTCCGCAGTCAAGAACAGCTCAAAAAATCCCAGGGCCGAACCGATCTGAGCCGTCTCAACCCGAACTCCAGACTGGGCAGTGAAAGGGAAAACTACAGGTGCGGCTGAATTTGGGGACTGCCAATCAGGGTTTGCTAGCACCTCTGGGATTCTAGGGGCTCTACGGGCACGTCTTTGCGGTGGCTGCGACGGGGTCACTACTGCACGTGCCACCGTACCAGCTTCAACTGCCCTTCTGGTGCTCGCCACTTCACCATGTTGTACGGCAGTGCTGGTACTAGGTCCAGGAAGGGCTGGGCTGCTGGTGTATGCCTCACCACGTAATCCGACAGCACCAGCCCCACTCTGCTGCTCTTGAAGCGGATCCTGCGCAACCTGCGGTCTAGCGACACGGGGCCGGGTACGCCTGGTGGTATCAGGGACCTCAGCCTCCTCGTACGAACTTTGGGTCAGAGAGCCACTGCTTTCTACAGGTTCGTATTCTGACCCGCTGGATTCATCAGATGAGGGTTCCCACTCCTCATCCGACTGGGTCAGAAGCCTGTAGGCCTCTTCAGAAGAATACCCCCTGTTAGACATGTGGGCAACTAAATTTAGGGGTATTCCCTGAGACTACCCAAGAAAAAAAAAGCAAGCCTGTCTTACAAAGGGGAGGCTAGCGAAGTACCGGAGGCCGCTGCGGTTGATAAAAAATATCAAAACAGATTTTTTTATCGCCGCAGTGCGTGTAAAGTGAATGTGCAGTGATCAAAAAAAAATTTTTTTTTGTCACTGCGGTGGGGCGGGTGTGGGCGAACGCACGTGTGGGCGACCGATCAGGCCTGATCGGGCAAACACTGCGTTTTGGGTGGAGGGCGAACTAAAGTGACACTAGTACTATTATAGATCTGACCGTGATCAGTTTTGATCACTTCCAGATACTATAAAAGTACAAATGCTGATTAGCGATATGCTAATCAGCGAATAACGGACTGCGGTGCGGTGGGCTGGGCGCTAACTGATCGCTAACTACCTAACCAAGGGACCTAAACTATACCTAAAACCTAACGGTCAATAACAGTGAAAAAAAAAGTGACAGTTTGCACTGATGACTTTTTTCTTTTCACTTGTGATTGACAGGGGTGATCAAAGGGGTGATCAAAGGGTTAATTGGGGTTCAGGGGGGTGATCTGGGGCTAAGTGTGTAGTGTTGGTGTACTCACTGTGAAGCCTGCTTCTCTGCTGGATCCAACCGACGAAAAGAACCAGCAGAGGAGCAGGCAGCCATATAACAGATCATATTTACAAATATGATCTGCTATCTGGCACTTTGATTGGATTTTTTAAAAATCAGCAACCTGCCAGCCGCGATCATTGGCTGGCAGGTTGCTGACGAAATACCTCTCGATGAAATGCCGGCGCGAACTGCGCACACGCGGGCGCATACTCGCGTCATCTCGCGTCTCGCGAGATGACGCGTATATGCGTGACTGTGCGCAGCCCTGCCACCTCCGGACCGCACATCTGCGTTAGGCGGTCCGGAGGTGGTTAAGTAGCTTTGAGTCATACGGAAGAAGTGATATGGGGCGATCACTGGACAAGGAAGATGGGTCAAGTGAAGGCTTTTTGAGGATGGGTGTAATGGTAGCATGTTTAAAAGCAGAGGGGAAGACACCAGAGTTTAGTGATAGGTTGAAGAGATGAGTTAGGGCTGGAATAAACACTGCGGTGAGGTTAGGGATGAGGTGGGATGGGATTGGGTCAAGTGCACAGGTGGTCAGATGAGATTTGGAGAGTAGAGTGGAGAGTTTTTCTTCTGTAATGGTGGAGGAGCGGGTTTTGGGAGAAGAGGACCGAGCAGTTGTGTAGAGGGTCTGTGGGAACTGTGTAGTAAAGCTTTCTCTTATGTGGACTATCTTTTGTTTGAAATTTTTGGCAAAGTCCTCAGCTGAGAAGAAAGGAAAGGGTGGGGGCGCTGGGGGACAGAGTAGGGAGTTAAAAGTGCTAAAAAGTTGTTTAGGGCTGTGGGACAGGGAAGATATGAGAGATGAGAAGTAGGCCTGTTTTGCATCAGTGAGTGAGGATTTGAATATGAGAAGGGACTGCTTGTATGCAGTGAAATGATCTTTCGAATAGGATTTCTTCCATCGCCGCTCAGCAGCCCTGGAAGCTTGTATGAGTTTTTTTAAATTTGATATACTGATGTTTTCCCTTTTGCTTTTTCCCGACTTCTAAGAACCATAACGTTTTTACTTTTCCGTTCACGTTGCCGTCTGAGGGCTTCATGCGCTGCTGTATTTCGCGGTCCGTCTAGAGAAAAGTTCTATTCCTGTCCTCGAAATGGAGAAGAATAGGACGTTTTATGTTTTTTGAGATCACAGGACAGACTTCAGGGTGTGGAGGGAACACGGTGTAATGTCCGCACGTCTTGTGGCCCCGATGAGATTACTGGGTATACATCAGATCCGCAGATCGGCTGCAGACTGAGACTACGGTCGTGTGCATGAGGCGCAAGATGGAGGTTTAATGGCTCCATTTAATTTACCAGAACTTGTACTGAAAACACCGGAAAACATTCTTTTTGGGGCTACAATTCCTCCATTTTTTTATGTTGTTTTTTTACGGTGTTGCCGGGGTGCCAAAACTGACCTGACGACCCTGTCCTGAGGATCGGTACAATTACAGCGATACCACATTTATATGGTTTCTATTATATTTTACTATTTTTGTAAAATGTGGTATCGCTGTAATAAAAACCTTTAAAAAAATCTGAATGTCCTTCCCGGCCGTATCCTGACCCATGGCCGCTTTCTATCTCCATCTACAGGGCGGAGGCGGTTTTTGCCGGGCGAGCTGTAGTTTTTATTGCTGCCATTTTGGGTCACAAATAACTTTTTGATCTTTTTATTTTCTTATTATTTTCAGGGGGTGAAGTGACCAAAAACCAGCGATCGCTGTGCGGGACAATCACTTGTACATTTTAATAGTTCGGACATTTTCGGATGCCGCGACACCAATTATGCTTATTTTTGAATCTTTATTTTTAAATGTAAAATTGGGAAAAGGGGAGATTAGAATTTGTATTTTTTAAAGATTTTTTAGTTTTTTTCTCTTTTAACTGTAATAGTAACTGTAATGCACTTTCTATGCAGTGGATGAGAACAGACAGAACACGATGGCGCCTGCGGTTTATATGGCGACTATACGGAGTTCTGTATGTCTCCATTGCACTGACCCGCGGGGTGCGGACAGACAAGGGTATATGAGGAAACACAGGGAAATCTATGGACACGTGAGCGGTCCACGGAGGAAACGGACGGATCACTGGCGTGTTAATCAGCCCGTACGGGGTCAGAACTCAGCCGCACTTCAGAAATGTTTTATTAGTCACAAAAAAAAACAACTAAAAAACGCAGCAACATCAGCAGGTGACAGAACAGATTTTGTCCGTTTTCAGCCGCGTTTCTCTCTGGACGTCTGTGAAATGTTTTTCATCTATAGTGAAAGATGTAAAACCGCCAGATCTCCAGCACGCCGCGCTGCTGAAAAGAGGCAGAAAAAACACATAATTAGAAAAACTCCAGGAATAAAACTCTTCTGTCTGATACTTTCCATAGACCTTTACTGCAAAAAACACCAAACGTCAGAAAACACCAGTAAAAGCAGTGTGTGAACGCGGCCTCTGGAGGGCGCTGCAGATTGCAGTCTGTGGCCGCCTGTGATCTCGTATGTATCGGCATGTAAAGCTGGAGGCTTCAGCAGAATTCTGCGCTCTGTCCGCCTGCGACGTGTCACAGTATAAAGCCGCACATCACAACCTACATTGTGACACGTCTATAACCACACGTGACATCATCACATATCAGGCTCCAGTAGAGAACGCGTCTCTTCATCTGTATCACTATTAGTGCCCCAGCATTTCCTCTATTAGGCTGGTCCTGAAGGGGTTAAAGCATCTGATGTGGCATGATGAAAATAAGAAAACGTATTTTCTAGATCCTCTATGAAGGGAATGTGGTTTAGTGAAGTGGAGGCGTCGAGGTCCGGAACTTCAGGTGTAACAACCAGCGATGGTGCATGTGGTCCCCTCATTAATGTACCTCCAAATAAATGTGTCTCCTGTCACTGCTCTGTGGTGTCCGGCCACGCTGCTTCTCCTGCTGGGGTATTTTGAAATATTTGTGTGCGACACACACACAGCTCTGCTTTACACAGACAGCACTGCCATACACACATACAGCCCTGCAATACACACATACACCTCTACTACACATATACAGTTCTGTTACACACATACAGCTCTGCTACACATACACACTTAGCATCTTAACTTAAAACTCACATCTCCCTACACCAGTGTTGGCTGTACACTCTTCCTGCTCTGGCTCCTCCTATTGATGACATAATCAAATGTCCTTAAGCTGTAGTCTTCATCTCCTTTCAGTACAGTGTAGGACCTTCCTCCCGCATGCACTGAACGGATGGTTCTCCTTCCTGCCGGCTCTCTCACTGATCAGGCAGATCTGTATGTGCGCTCTGCCTGATCACTAATGAAGCAGTCAGGGTCTGGCCGTGCTGGATCTCCCTGACTGCTGTTTATAAGACACTTTTAGCAAGATTTTTTTTTACTAAAAGGGCGTCTTATAAATTGTCAAATACGGTAAGTCTGATTTTCAGTGATGTGGTCCCGGTCATAGGAGAGAACTGCTGAAAAGTGTCTGCATTGTAAATGTCTTCTCTGGGACTTTGATATTGATGGCCTGTCCTCAGGAACCATATCTGACTGGTGGGGGCCCCCGACACCCTGCCTATCAGGTGCTTAAAGAGGCAGCGGCGCTGGGTGAGCACTTAGGCGCCAATTTATTAAGACCGGCTTTTTCCACGCCTTTCTTAATAAAGCACTACAAGACACTATAGACTATCACATCCAAAGTCACAGGTGCACATCCATAAGGCTAGCATGCCGGCAGCTCACCCTAACAGGCTTAGGTCAGGCCCAGGAGAGGCAGCTCTGTTAGTGTTAGGCACCTATCTGCAGAAGACACCTTGACGCCGGTAGATGGGCCCGACACAGGTATGATCAAATATGTGCACAAAGACCTTCCATTTTTCATGTATAGTAGGTATAGTACCAGTGTAATCCAGAATAATCCCTAATCCTGGGTTCAATTATTAACATTATTAAAGCCGTAAACTGGCGGTACATCCGTTGAAGTTATGAATAAGCGCTGGCCTCTCCTTAACTTCGGGGCATCCAGCGCCAGTCCTTAATGGAAGACCGCTTCAGAGCCGCTGAAACAGGCATAGAAAATGGTAACTAGAACGGGTCTGCCGGACAATCCCCTCCCCCACCCACTGTAATACCAAACACATCTGCTATACACTGTACTGCTCTGTAATGCCAAACACATCCTCTATACACTGTACTGCTCTGTAATACCAAACACATCCACTATACACTGTACTGCTCTGTAATACCAAACACATTCGCTATACACTGTACTTCTCTGTAATACCAAACACATTCGCTATACACTGTACTGCTCTGTAATACCAAACACATTCGCTATACACTGTACTGCTCTGTAATACCAAACACATCCACTATACACTGTACTGCTCTGTAATACCAAACACATCCGCTATACACTGTACTGCTCTGTAATACCAATCACATCCACTATACACTGTACTGCTCTGTAATACCAAACACATCCACTATACACTGTACTGCTCTGTAATACCAATCACATCCACTATACACTGTACTGCTCTGTAATACCAAACACATCCGCTATACACTGTACTGCTCTGTAATACCAATCACATCCACTATACACTGTACTGCTCTGTAATACCAAACACATCCGCTATACACTGTACTGCTCTGTAATACCAAACACATCCGCTATACACTGCACTGCTCTGTAATACCAAACACATCCACTATACACTGTACCTCTCTGTAATACCAAACACATCCGCTATACACTGTACTGCTCTGTAATACCAAACACATCCGCTATACACTGTACTGCTCTGTAATACCAAACACATCCGCTATACACTGTACTGCTCTGTAATACCAAACACATCCGCTATACACTGTACTGCTCTGTAATACCAAACACATCCACTATACACTGTACTGCTCTGTAATACCAATCACATCCACTATACACTGTACTGCTCTGTAATACCAAACACATCCGCTATACACTGTACTGCTCTGTAATACCAATCACATCCACTATACACTGTACTGCTCTGTAATACCAAACACATCCACTATACACTGTACTGCTCTGTACTTGGTGAGCTGTGAGGAGGTGGCAGCGCTCTCCTGAGCTCCGGTGAGTACAGCTGGGAGGTGCCAGGAGTCGGACCCCCACAGATCTCATATTAATGACGTGTCCTGGGGATATGACATCAATATCCAGTTCCTGGATAACCCCTTTACATTCTTCAGCAGACCCCTATATGATAACATAAAGGTTCTGATGATCCCTTTAACACATCAGTTGGATGAAAACACAATCAGTAATGTCCTTCATGTCTGAGAAGATCTCTGCCTGTGCTACATTACAGCTGTATGGCGGTATTATTACTGATGACCCCGGCTGTAATTTACTCAGAATGGAGACGATTACTGCTCGTTATCAATAAGTAATAATCAATACCAGCAGAATCCAGAGAAACCCTGAATGTAGTGTAATGTCTACTAATAATCCATCCCCCAAATAACTGAGCGAGAGCCACATGTGTCCTGTAGTAATGTGAGGAGAGGAACGGGGGCCACAGGGGCCACAATAGATGGTGGAGGAAGGAGAATGGAGGCCACAATAGATAGTGGAGGAAGGAGAATGAGGGCCACAGGGGCCACAAGAGATGGTGGAGGAAGGAGACTTAGGGCCACAATAGATGGTGGAGGAAAGTGACTAAGGGCCACAATAGATGGTGGATAATGGAGGCAACAGACTGAGGGCCATAGTAGATGGCGGAGGAAGGAGAATAGGGGCCACAGACTGAGGGCCACAATAGATGGTGGAGGAAGGGGAATTGAAGCCTTAAGGAACACAATAGATGGCGGAAGAAGGAGAATGGAGACCACAGGGACCCCAATAGATGGTGGAGGAAGGAGACTGCGGGCCATAATAGATGGTTGAGGAATGAGACTGAGGGCCACAATAGATGGTGGAGGAAGGAGAATGGAGGCCACAGACTGAGGGTTACAATAGATGGAGGAAGGAGAATGGAGGACACAGGGGCCACAGACTGAGGGCCACAATAGATGGCGGAGGAAGGGGAATGGAGGCCACAAGGACCACAATAGATGGCGGAGGAAGGAGAATAGAGGACACAGTGACCACAATAGATGTGGAGGAAGGAGAATGGAGGCCAGTGGGGCGGTTAATCGGCAAACAAGGGTTACTCACGGTTTGTAGGGTGACCCTGGGCAGGCGTACAGCAGTGATGGAGAGGCTGGCACAGGGGTCCTCTGGGGCACTCTCTGTTAGTGATGTCCGGATCTTGAACGAATCGTTCTTTTGAATGGATTCAGTTCAGTGAGCCGGAGGAGTCGATTCCTCTGACTGATCCGATCCGTGTGAAGCCGCTCAGTCAGATTAGCAAAGAGGCAGCAGCAGGCAGTGTAATAGGAGCCTACAGTGGAAGCTAGCCCCGCCCCTCCCTGCCCTCCAACCAATCAGAGGCAGCCAGCACTGTCTCACAGCACAGGGGGAGTCGCAGGTACTGTGTGTGTACAGGGTGCTTGCAGCAATGTAGCAGAGCAGGGAGCCTGGCGGCAGGGACTCGGTGACACGTCTCTGACTCATTCGATTCTTTTAACTAATAAACTCTTAGACAATTATCTAAATCCCTGCAATAACTATACAGTGTAATTACATCCCAGTCTGCTCCACTGCATTCACTGCAGCAGAGCTGTGTTTGCCAGGAGCGAGTCCCTCCTGAACTTCGGTTGACTTGAGAGCCGACTCAGCAAGTGAACCGAAGATTCGATGAGCTGAGCATGCGCACTGATCTTCAGTTCACTTGCTTCTGCCGGCTCAGGAAGTGAACCGAAGATCCGATTCATGAATCTGTTCTTTTGAATGAACTGATTCAAATGAACCAATTCATGAAAAAGATCCAAACTTCCCATCTCTACTCTCTGTATTTCGGGACCAGGCCTGATGGTGGATGAGGTGCCCTGGATGTTGCAAGTGTTTAATGTGCCTAGGGCAAGGTCCCTTTAAGGTTCCTGTAACGGTGGCACACCGATTTAAGGTAGTAATAAGTGAGGAACACGGTGTTGTGGTGAACCAAACTACAGTTTGAGTTCAGTTCCACCGTAGTAACCCTCCACCGTTCCACTTTGCAGCAGCAATCAATAGCAGGCTCTTACATCAATGGCAGGTAATGTTCTTTGCAAGATACTCAGAGGGTAAAATCAACACTCACAGACCAGGCTGCACTATTCCTCAGAAATCCTGGCTGTCTGTATCCCAAGGCCCGTATGCCCTAATGCTGGCTTTTATCCTTGGTAGCAATCCTCCTCAGGTATATATGCAGCATACGGGTAGGCTACCCGACACTGCTAGATTTGAATGTGTAGTTCCCTTTAAGTCAGTCAGGCCGGTTACCGGCAATCCTTATCACGGCCAGCAGAGGGAGCCCCCAGTTCTGTATAAATAGGCTAGGGCCTAGCTCAGGAAGTTTAGAAGTTTCCAGACTCAGTGCAGAGAGGGTTCCCCTCCTGAGTCCGTATTCATAGAAGTCAGAAGGGCATAGCTAAACAGCCTGAAGACACAGAATACCACAGAGGCCGATCAGATAAAGCAAGAGGTACTCAAGATAACAGAGAAGGTACTAGATAAAGACAGCTTCAAGCGTACGCCAGCTATAGGGCATTGGACCTTGGAGATTAAGTCGTATGTTTCAGGACCAGTCAGGAATAGTGTGCAAGCCGCCTGTACTGCATCTCCTGTAATCAACACTCTGTAAAGAACATTGCTAAAACCGGCCATTCTGTACTTCTAAGAACCAGCTGTATTCAAATAGTAACCAACCGTCTTTCATGGAACGGCGCTTTCAACTGCGTCCATGTATTATAATCACTGATATTCAGTAAAGTTTCCGTTTTTGTTGGCTATCCTGTGCTTGCTTCATTCTTCTACAATATCATACACGGCGTGTCACCGTTTAATTGACACTGGCGTCACGAACTTTTAATCACCTGCCTGTTCCAGTATTTGCCCCGATTTGAAGACGACAGTGGATCCCAGGTGAGTGGGTAATCTGCACTACAAAGCCCAGCATACACTACTGACCCCCTGGGACACTGCATCGCTCTTTTTGGCACGAACAGGATCCGCATACTTCTGAAGTGCAGAGAAGTGTGAACTGTGTGCTTTAACTATTCCACCACCGTATTGCAAAGACTGTAACCTTTATTCCCAAATCTGTGGATTAAAATTGTGCCTGGGAGGAATCAGAGGCGCTGTACTGTGTTGCGCTACCCCCAGAGGGAAAATCGTATTTGTGGACTGTGATTTATTGGACTTTGCAACACCCTGCTTGCTGTCAGGGAATCGTGATCAAGATGGCCACCGGCCGCCTGGAGTAAAGTTTCCCGCGCTGCTGAGGACCTCCGTGGGCGGATCCCTTCAAAGACACAGAGAATCCCGCCCCTCTTCATCATCGCACCGCCGCGGCCCTGCTTTTCCTGCGTCAGCAACGTCACCGCGTACACAGGACGTCTGGAGTCTCACGAGATTTGGCCTGCGCGAACCCGGCGATACCGGTAAGAACTTGTATCCGGAGGGAAGGGGATTGTTCCGGCCCCTTTAGTCACCAGCGGCCACCTCGTAATAAGTTAACATGTCAGATCCGGGAGTTGCCGAGCGGCCGGACCCGGGAGAGCTTGCGGCTCCTAATCATCCTATAGCCCCCAGCATGATGCCCTTTACCATGCCTTACTATTTTGGGGCCCCATGGTTTCCCCGCTATAACGGAGAGGCCCATACCCTAAGAGACTTTAAAGAAAAGTTGCTGGCCTTATTCAAACTGTACCCCATAAATGCCGATCAGCAAATGGAAATCTTGCTAGCGCAACTGGAGGGGGCTGCCCGCAGAGAGGTATTATCCTGGCCTGCTGCTGAAAGGAGTACTCTGGAGCAGATATTCACCCGCCTCCGGGCCACTTTTGAAACGAGGACTGCCTCAGAGATAAAGATGCACTTCTTTGGCAAGAAACAGAAGTCCGGTGAGTCCCTCCGTGACTATGCCCTATCACTTCAGGAGGCTTTGGGGGCTGTAATTCAGATAGATCCCAAGGAAGCTGATAACCAGGATCAGACCCTGAGGGAACAATTTATTACCGGAGTGTCTAGTGAGCAAATAAGGACCCAATTAAAGATGCTGTCCGCCCAACACCCTAACAGTACCTTTCTGGACTTTAAAGAACTGGCTATAAAAATTCTGGGGTCAGCAGTATCTACAGAGTTGAGCACCCCACCTGAGTTATCAGCCTGCAGGTCAAAACCGTTTATCATTAACCGAGCTGAGGCCGGTCAAGCTGTTCAAGCTACAGCTACCGATACTATCGCCATGCTGACAGAGCAAGTAAATCACCTCACTAAAAGCCTAGAGAGAGTGTGCAGAAAAATGGAGGAATGGGA
This sequence comes from Bufo gargarizans, assembly GCF_014858855.1. Classification (NCBI taxonomy): domain Eukaryota; kingdom Metazoa; phylum Chordata; class Amphibia; order Anura; family Bufonidae; genus Bufo; species Bufo gargarizans. The sequence continues at coordinate 6,646,332 of NC_058082.1, forward strand.
AAAACCTATGATGTCAGAAGAGGAGTTCCTGTCACCCTCTAAGCCGTTCCCACCTCCATACCAAGAGACTCACCCCAGGGATCCTGGGAGGCGCAATAGGGGTCGCATACATACTGCAAAAAGATGGGACACACAGAATCCACTTGCTGGCAGTTAAACGGGCAACCCCTGAGGCTGAGGACCACCCCTCGGGAGGTAGAACACTAGGTCCAAAAGATCCAAATTGGATGCCACGGTATGTAGGATCCCATCCTAAAATCAATGTAGAGATTAACGGGGTCCCCTTTGAAGCCCTATTAGATACTGGGTCTCAGGTCACTACTATTCAGCTGCCCGCTTTTGAAAGATTCTGGGACACCAACCAATTGACCCAGCCGCCTGAATCCTGGGTAGAGATTATCGCCAGCAATGGCAAACCGGTAAAGATCCATGGATACTGGGAACCCACCCTGCAGGTGGGAGAAGTAACCTTGCCTCAACAGGGGGTGATAGTAGTACAGGCCGGCGACAGAGGAGGACATCCTGTCATTCTAGGCACCAATGTCTTCAAAAACTGTTATGCAGAAATCCTTGCCGTATTACACCAGACTCTGCCCACCGCTTCCTCTGCATCCAAGAGGGTGATTCAAAAGACTATCACTGTGTTAAGTGCCCAGCAGAGGTTTGCTAACGGGAAAGGAGAAATTTGTACTGCCAAGATTCGTGATAATAAGCCTGTGACTTTGCCTCCTAATTCCCAAACTCTCTTATGGTGTCGTGCTGTCCTGGGAGTCCAAGGCCAAGATTATCCAGCCCTGGTGGAACCAATCCAGATGGAGAACTACCCTTATGTGAGAGCTGCCAAGTGCCTGGTGAACGTCTCCCAAGGTAAAGTACCTGTCCGTCTGATTAACCTGAGTGATCATCCTGTTGCGCTTACTAAGCATTACCCTGTTGCCCAGCTTTCTCAGATGTTCTTCCAAGACATCATCCGTCTTCCAGTGACAGAAAAGCCGCCAGCTGCAGTCAGCGGATGTCCGCCGGTGCCCCAGTCACAAGTAACCTGGTGGGAAGAGCTACATGTCGGGGACGAGACTACCCCCCAACATCAACAAGAAGGGATACTCCGGCTTGTCAAAGAGCACCACCAGGCCTTCAGTAAACATGCTGCTGATTATGGAGAGGTTAGTGCCATACAACACACCATACCTACTGGCTCTCATCCTCCTATCAAGGAGAGATACCGACCCTTACCGCCTACTTCATATCAGACTGTAAAAGAAATGATCCAAGAGATGAAAGACTCTAATGTAATCCGGGACAGTCGTAGCCCGTGGGCGGCACCCCTGGTCCTTGTAAAGAAGAAGGATGGTGGTATCCGTTTCTGCGTGGACTATAGAAAAATTAACCAAATAACCCACAAAGACGCATACCCACTGCCCCGCATTGAAGAGTCACTAACTGCTCTGGGCTCCGCTGCCTATTTCTCCACATTGGACTTGACCAGTGGCTACTGGCAAGTACCCATGGCCCCGGCAGATAGGGAAAAGACTGCTTTCACCACTCCCATGGGCCTGTTCGAATTCAATTGTATGCCGTTCGGGCTATGTAATGCCCCAGGAACTTTCCAGAGACTAATGGAGCGGTGTTTGGGTCACAAAAACTTCGAAACAGTGCTGCTGTATCTAGATGACGTCATTGTGTACTCAAAAACATATGAAGACCACCTGAAACACTTAGCAGAGGTCTTTGAAATCCTTGTCAAATATGGCCTGAAGGTAAAGCCATCTAAATGCCACCTGCTCAAACCTGCGGTAAAATACCTGGGGCATGTGGTAAGCGGAGAGGGCGTACAACCTGACCCTGATAAGTTAGCGGCTGTCCGTAACTGGCCGGTACCCACTACCGTCAAAGAGGTGAGGGGTTTCCTTGGTTTTGCCGGCTACTATAGACGTTTCATCCCCCATTTTGCTCAAATAGCCGATCCTATCCAGGAACTCTTGAGGGGGCAGCCCAAGAAAAGTCCTAGAACTCCAGTGCTCATTGAGTGGAATGAAGAGAGGGAGATAGCGTTCCAGTTGTTAAAAAAAAAACTGACCGAGCCTCCCGTGTTAGGTTATCCAGACTACAGCAAGCCCTTCCATCTGTATACTGATGCTAGCAAGCGAGGCCTGGGGGCTGTGTTAGCCCAGATTCAGGAGGGAAAAGAAAGAGTGATAGCTTATGCAAGCCGCTCCCTGAAAGGGGCTGAGAAAAATGACCAGAATTATAGTTCCTTCAAACTAGAGTTCCTGGCATTAGTGTGGGCAGTGACGGAAAAATTCAAAGATTATCTAGCCGCTACCCCATTCATTGCATTCACTGATAATAACCCTCTGGCACATCTAAATACAGCTAAATTGGGAGCTTTGGAGCAAAGATGGGCCTCTCGCCTCGCCAACTATGATTTCTCCGTAAAATATCGGGCTGGACGTACTAATGACAATGCTGATGCTTTATCCAGGCTTCCCACAGAGACAGCTCCTGATGATGTGCGAGATGCTTGGGAAGATGTGGAAATGCCGGCCTTCTACCATAAATTTGCTCAACAGGATCAGGCTCGGGCTACCAGTGACAGAGCTGCAGTTCCTTCACCCTCCAGTAGGCCTGAACTCAAAGAAGAAAGGTGGGTGAAACTACAGTCTGAAAGTAGAGTGCTGGGTGAATTGTTGGACTTCATTACCAGTGGCAGAGCCCCTGAGAGGATTCGGCGTAAGAGTACAGATCCTGAGCTCATCAAACTGTGGAGACAGCGCCATCAACTCTTCTTACAAAAGGGCCTGTTGCTACGGAGAAGTCTAGACCCAGTGTCCAACGAAAGAGTGCATCAGATTCTCATACCCCGACGAGATGCAGGTATGGTGTTGGAGATGTACCACAATCAATCCGGTCACTTTGGGGTCCAAAAGACTGAGGCAAATATCCGCCAGCGGTTTTACTGGGTGGGCATGAGAGAAGACATGGAGAAGTGGTGTCGGGAGTGTGTAGCCTGTGCCTTGAAACGAGGTGAACACCATGATCAGAGGGCACCACTGAGACCCATTGTAAGTACTCGTCCTCTGGAACTTGTCGCCATCGACCATGTGAAACTAGAGCCTAGTCGCTCAGGGTATGTGTACGCTATGACTATTATTGACCATTTCACTAAGTTTGTTGTAGCGGTGCCTGTGAGAGACCAGACGGCCAAGACTACAGCCGAACTGTTCTGGAAACACTTCCTCCTGCCCTACGGTTGTCCAGAAAAGATCCTCACCGATCAAGGTCCTGCTTTTGAGTCCCATCTGTTCCATGAACTGTGCCGCCTGCACAACTGTAGGAAGATCCGGACGACGGCCTACCATCCGCAAGGTAATGGATTATGTGAAAAAATTAATCAGACCTTGATAGAGATGCTGAGGACCGTGCCTCCTGAAACCAGGGGAGATTGGCCTAATCTGTTGCCACAGCTCATGTTCACATACAATCATACCATACACTGTTCCACCGGGTATACCCCCTTTTATTTGATGTTTGGGCGCCAAGGGTTATTGCCTGCTGACCACTCCTTGGATGTACTCGTACCTGATTGCATCAACCCATTCCCTAATACCGACTGGGTTGCTGAACACCAAAGGCGATTGAATACGGCCCAAGCTATTGTTCAGGAACGTATGGACTATGCTAGAGACCGGCAGCAGAGAGACTATGACCAAGCAGCCCATGCAGAACCCCTGACGATAGGGGCTGTGGTATGGTTAAAAAATAACCGCCGTACCAGTAAACTGGACAGTAAATGGGAGCAAAGTCCTTATGTTGTCACTGCAATCCCAAATGTTGGAACTCACACTTATGAGATCACCCGGGAGGGCAGGGGATCCCAAATTGTACACCGAAACCGGTTAAAGCTCTGCCTGACACCAGGACCCAGTGCCGAGAGTTCTATATCTGAACCCCCTGTGTCGGAGTCATCGATACAGCCCGAGGATCCTATGCAGGCTGTCCGTAATCTAAGGTATGACGCTGATCCCATGCATTGGCTTCTGACACCATGGTTGAACTTGTTGGTGCCCGCTCCGGCACCTACTGTACCTTTACTTCCAGAAGAGCCGGTTCAGGATGCCCCGGATCCAGATCCCCCTCTAGTGGATCCTGTTGTTCCTGACCAAGGTCTCACGGATGGAGATCCTCCTGTTGCTCCTCTCTCTTCTACCTCGGTGCTAAGAGGAGAGGAAACCCCTGTGTTGAGAAGGTCCACCCGGATGACCAGGGGACGTCCGCCAGTCCATTTAGGAGACTTTGACTATGCTGGTGGTGTCTCCTCCCGAACAGTTACTATCGGAAATAGCCTGCTTGATGTTTGTGCGCAAGAATGGACTCCTCCACGTGAGCCCTTGCCTGTTCTACACCCACGGGGAAACCCTGTGTAGTTCCTTATTATACTTCAGTCAAGAAAAATAGACTAACCTGGTCCACCTTAAGTCCGCTGTGCCAGGTCAGCGGCCGTGCCTAAGAAGAAAGAAGACGCCCCTTTTTCTTGCGTCATTTATTGCAAATGTTATATTTTTGTGTGAAATAGTTGTTTATTATATTTATAATGTAATGTTTAAATTATGCATCAGCTTATGTTGGTTCAGGCATGTGTGTGAGTACGAGGCCTTACTCACGTCAAAGTCTGGGGGTGTGCAGCATACGGGTAGGCTACCCGACACTGCTAGATTTGAATGTGTAGTTCCCTTTAAGCCAGTCAGGCCGGTTACCGGCAATCCTTATCACGGCCAGCAGAGGGAGCCCCCAGTTCAGTATAAATAGGCTAGGGCCTAGCTCAGGAAGTTTAGAAGTTTCCAGACTCAGTGCAGAGAGGGTTCCCCTCCTGAGTCCGTATTCATAGAAGTCAGAAGGGCATAGCTAAACAGCCTGAAGACACAGAATACCACAGAGGCCGATCAGATAAAGCAAGAGGTACTCAAGATAACAGAGGAGGTACTAGATAAAGACAGCTTCAAGCGTACGCCAGCTATAGGGCATTGGACCTTGGAGATTAAGTCGTATGTTTCAGGACCAGTCAGGAATAGTGTGCAAGCCGCCTGTACTGCATCTCCTGTAATCAACACTCTGTAAAGAACATTGCTAAAACCGGCCATTCTGTACTTCTAAGAACCAGCTGTATTCAAATAGTAACCAACCGTCTTTCATGGAACGGCGCTTTCAACTGCGTCCATGTATTATAATCACTGATATTCAGTAAAGTTTCCGTTTTTGTTGGCTATCCTGTGCTTGCTTCATTCTTCTACAATATCATACACGGCGTGTCACCGTTTAATTGACACTGGCGTCACGAACTTTTAATCACCTGCCTGTTCCAGTATTTGCCCCGATTTGAAGACGACAGTGGATCCCAGGTGAGTGGGTAATCTGCACTACAAAGCCCAGCATACACTACTGACCCCCTGGGACACTGCATATATCCCTTGCTTTAAATTAATAATCCTTCTACCCTTCAGCTCTCTTGTCTGGCTGGAGTACTCTTCTACTCTGCTCTTTGCTTTGTGGGAACTGCAGGCTTCTCTCAAGAGGTAAACTCTTCTCTTGGTAACTATCTTCTAAGCTAACTCTGGCTCAATATCCTCAGGCAGGCTGGAATCCTTCACTAGCCTCCTGGTGGCATCTAGAAGCTTGGGCTGTCTAGCTGCATGTCAGGAGGAGGCCCTCAGCTTGTCTCTGGCTGGTGCCCTCTCACCTCTGTCTCCACAGACTCCTGACTACACAGACTGACCCCTCCCTGTCTGGGCCTGAATATATATACTAGGGGCTCCCTATCTCCCTCTAGTGTCTAGATGATGAACTACACCCTAATAGGCCTGCTACACACATCACAGGGAAGATTACACATAATGGCATATGGAAATACATTAAAATGGACTGTTAAATACACTGTCCCTCAGGAGTAGGAGTACCACGTGGCCCAATTGACCCTTGTGTAGTGCCACATTTACCTAGTGGGACACTACAAAAATAGATGGTGGAGGTAGTAGAATGGAGGCCACAGGGACCCCAATAGTTTGTTGAGGAAGGAAAATTGAGGCCACAGACTGAGGGCCACAATAGACGGTGGAGGAAGGAGAATGGAGGCCACAGGGGCCACAGACTGAGGACCATAGATGATGGAGGAAGGAGAGCTCTCAGCAGCTGATGACGCTGACACAAGTTCCTCCAGCTTTATGACTATTGTACATTCATGTGCTGCCATCATCACTGATTTATGACATGCCATAAAGTGAGGACACTCCTCAGGGTTCTGGATTTCTAGGACATGGACATATCATACAGCTGCCGCCATTCCTGACATCCACCACACACAAGAGGCGGCTTCTAGTGATGACATTTAGGGATTTTACTAACAGCCGGGGACATTTTCTCTCCACAGTCACAATCTACAGGCTTTATACTGACGCTCTGTGGACGCCTCACCCACATCTCATCTTCTTATTCTTACAGATTGGGTGATAATCGTCTACCAGACACTTCCTGCATCCAGTTGGCATCTGTAATAAGGAATAACCCGTCCCTGAAGACACTGGACCTGTCTAATAACCGTCTGTCTGGTCCTCACTTCAGTGACTTGATGGCGGCTCTGTCCAGTCTGGCCTGCAGGATAGAGACATTACGGTGAGTATAAGAGATGTGTACAGGACGGAGACATGTGGGGCACACGTTATACATGGAGCTTATTCTATTTTATTCTCCGCACCATTGTTATGTCTATGAGATAAACTGCTGACCGCTCCTTGATATGTGACGTCTACTAATGTCTGACTAATGCCCCAGGTCTAGTGGTGTCAGCGGCCACCGCCCCCCTTACCTGCGCCCCTGATGTCGGCACAGTCTGTATAGAAGCGTCATCTGCAGCAGATTTATCATCTTCTCTCCACATCACTGAGATTTTCCCTTTTTTCCCGACTTCTAAGAACCATAACGTTTTTACTTTTCCGTTCACGTTGCCGTCTGAGGGCTTCATGCGCTGCTGTATTTTGCGGTCCGTCTAGAGAAAAGTTCTATTCCTGTCCTCGAAATGGAGAAGAATAGGACGTTTTATGTTTTTCGAGACCACAGGACAGACTTCAGGGTGTGGGGGCACACGGTGTAATGTCCGCACGTCTTGTGGCCCCGATGAGATTAATGGGTCTACATCAGACCCGCAGATCGGCTGCAGACGGAGACTCCGGTCGTGTGCATGAGGCGCAAGATGGAGGTTTAATGGCTCCATTTCATTTACCAGAACTTGTATGGAAAACACCGGAAAAAATTATTTTTGGGGCTACAATTCCTCTATTTTTTTGTGTTGTTTTTTTACGGTGTTGCCGGTGCGCCAAAACTGACCTGACGACCCTGTCCTGAGGATCGGTACAATTACAGCGATACCACATTTATATGGTTTCTTTTATATTTTACTATTTTTAAAGTAATTTAGGCTACTTTCACATTAGCGTTCGGGGCTCCGCTTGTGAGTTCCGTTTGAAGGCTCTCACAAGCGGCCCCGAACGGATCCGTACGGCCCCAATGCATTCTGAGTGGATGCGGATCCGCTCAGAATGCATCAGTCCGGCACCGTTTGGCCTCCGCTCCGCTCAGCAGGCTTGCATCGTTTGGTCAATGGGGACGGATCCGTTTGAAGTAGACACTCTATGGCTCAATTTCAAACGGATCCGTCCCCCATTGACTTTCAGAATTAGAAATTTTTCAGAAATATAATGCAGACGGATCCGTTCTGAACGAATCCCATTGTCTGCATTATAGGAGCGGATCTGTCTGCGCAGACACCAGACGGATCCGCTCCGAACGCAAGTGTGAAAGTAGCCTTAAACCTTTGATAAATCTGAATGTCCTTCCCGGCCGTATCCGGACCCCATGGCCGCTTTCTATCTCCATCTACAGGGCGGGGGCTGGTTTTTGCCGGGCGAGCTGTAGTTTTTATTGCTGCCATTTTGGGTCACAAATAACTTTTTGATCTTTTTATTTTCTTATTATTTTAAGGGGGTGAAGTGAACAAAAAGCAGCGACCGCTGTGCGGGACAATCACTTGTACAGTTTAATAGTTCGGACATTTTCGGATGCGGCGATACCAATTATGTTTATTTTTTATTCTTTCTTTTAGATGTAAAATTGGGAAAGGGGGAGATTAGAATTTGTATTTTTTAAAGATTTTTTAGTTTTTTCCTCTTGTAACTGTAACAGTAACTGTAATGCACTTTCTATGCAGTGGATGAGAACAGACAGAACACGATGGCGCCTGCGGTTTATATGGCGACTATACGGAGTTCTGTATGTCTCCGTTCCTGCACTGACCCGCGGGGTGCGGACAGACAAGGGTATATGAGGAAACACAGGGAAATCTATGGACACGTGAGCGGTCCACGGAGGACACGGACAGATCACTGGCGTGTTAATCACCCCGTACGGGGTCAGAACTCAGCCGCACTTCAGAAATGTTTTACATGTTTTAAAAGTAGTCACTAAAAAAAAACTAAAAAACGCAGCAACATCAGCAGGTGACAGAACAGATTTTGTCCGTTTTCAGCCGCGTTTCTCTCTGGACATCTGTGAAATGTTTTTCCTCTATAGTGAAAGATGTAAAACCGCCAGATCTCCAGCACGCCGCGCTGCTGAAAAGAGGCAGAAAAAACACATAATTAGAAAAACTCCAGGAATAAAACTCTTCTGTCTGATACTTTCCATAGACCTTTACTGCAAAAATCACCAAACGTCAGAAAACCCCAGTAAAAGCTGTGTGTGACCGCGGCCTCTGGAGGGCGCTGCAGATTGCAGTTTGTGGCCGCCTGTGATCTCGTATGTATCGGCATGTAAAGCTGGAGGCTTCAGCAGCATTCTGCGCGCTGTCCGCCTGCCACGTGTCACAGTATAAAGCCGCACATCACAACCTACATTGTGACACGTCTATAACCACACGTGACATCATCACATATCGGGCTCCAGTAGAGAACGCTTCTCTCCATCTGTATCACTATTAGTGCCCCAGCATTTCCTCTATTAGGCTGGTCCTGAAGGGGTTAAAGACTGTGATGTGGCATGACGAGTGCAGTATGTGGCGGTACTTTATATTGTAGTATAGGTATAATATACGGCTCAGACAGGTGACAGGGCTCTCAGTGAGATGATGTCTCCTGCTACATGAGTCTGTGGGCGCCACCTAGTGGTTGTCAGGTGACCTGCGGCTGTCGAGGGTTTTCCTGACATTTCCTGATATTGATATAATGAGAAACTGGAGACCTTCACACGAGGGTGGACACGTCCATCTATTAGTATTACATGAGCAGCGAGTCATGTGACCACAGTATGGCGGTATTATCATCTACACAATATATAGGATTATATGTCATATACTGGATTTTCCCTTTATAAGACGCACCCCAGGTTTAGACAACGGAAAATAAAAAAACGTATTTTCTAGATCCTCTATGAAGGGAATGTGGTTTAGTGAAGTGGAGGCGTCGAGGTCCGGAACTTCAGGTGTAACAACCAGCGATGGTGCATGTGGTCCCCTCATTAATGTACCTCCAAATAAATGTGTCTCCTGTCACTGCTCTGTGGTGTCCGGCCACGCTGCTTCTCCTGCTAGGGTATTTTTAAGTATTTGTGTGCGACACACACAGTTCTGGTACACACACAGCTCTGCTATCCCGGAAAAGGATGTCTACTGTGGAGATGGACGTATCGCACGTGAGAGGGATGAACCCGAGGCGACAATGGGTTGTTCCTGTAATTGCTGGTGTAGCAGACCACGTGACAGTGAGCACGGCTCTGGAGGTTGGGCATGTGACTGACTGGGGCCCCGGTACCTCAGAGACCGTGAACTGTGGTGTGAGCCGGCGGCAGTTGCTATATGCTGGGCCAGGAGGTGTTGAGACACTGGGACTAGAGACTGCGCCGAAAATGTGCAACATTGTGGTGAATGGCAGTTCAGTGCAGGCGTTGTTGGACGCAAGGTGCCAGATGAGCCTGGTACATGCCAGCTTGGTAGCTGGGGATTATGTGCGGAACAATCATGCGGATAGTAAGGACTATCCGGTGGCTCTGACTGAGCGATCTGCTGGGGAAGAAATATGAGGAGACAGATGGCCAGCATGCAGATGTTGTCTACTACTGTGAGATAGCTCTCCTAGAGCTAAACCCTGTGGGGAGTAAAGAAAAAAGAGAAGTGTTATCTGTTGATAGAAGAAAGAAACAAAGCGAGTGTGAACACCAGGTGACACCAGAGCGGCTAAAGGGTGGTATAAAACTGACCAGCCGGATCTCCAACAAAAGGAGGAGGCGGGAGCTCCTCATGGAAAACAGGGCTGTAAAGATTGCAGAAGTTAGAGGTCGTGGACCTAAGAAGAAATCTGGGAAAGGAGCAAGTGTAGTGTCCCACTAGGTATGGGTGGGCACTACACAAGGGTCAATTGGTGTGCGCATTACTCTTACTCACAAGGAACAGAAATGTCATATTTAATTCTGTATTTAATGTATGTTTTGATGTGTTGTTACATGCAATGTACCCCTGTCTAATGCAGCAGCAGGCCTAGTTGGGTGTAGTTAGACATCCCAGACACTAGAGGGAGATAGGGAGCCCCTAGTATAAATGTCCAGGCCCAGACAGGGAGAGTTAGTGCAGAGTCAGGAGTCTGAGAAGACAGAGGCCAGTAAGCCTGCTCTTGACATGCAGCTGGATAGCCCTGGCTGCTAGTGATGTCCAGGAGGCTGTTGAGAAGCTCCAGCCTGCCTGAAGAACAAGAGAGCCTAAGTTAGCTCTGAAGAGATACCCCAGTTGCAGGATTCAACCTCCTGGGAGAAACCGACAGTGATCCACCTGATAGGAGGAGGCGTCCCAGGGTAAGCCATGTGCCCCTGATAGGCAGAGGAACTTAGGAATCATTGCAAGCAACATAATACCTGAGGAAGGAGGTAACCAAGGATATAAGCCACCCTTTTAGGCATCCGGGCCTTGGGAATTATCAAGCCAGAGTAGGAGTTCTATAAAGAACAGTGTAAAGGTGCAACCTGCTGCTGAGAGCTTGTGGAGTTTACCCTCAGTGTAACTTGCATGTCGATTGCCTGCCATTTGTGAATAAGCCCCTTTTGTGGAACTGTCATAATCCAGAGACTATAATACTCCCTGCTGTACAAAGTTGGATTGTTCAGTAAAGTTTACGTTTGGTTCACTGCATACTTGTGTACCTTCATCATTCCAACCACTAACCGGTGTGCCACCGGCCAAAGGCACTGGCGTCACAATTACCACAGGGACCTTGCCCCAGGCACCCAAAATACCTGTAACATCCAGGGCACCTCAACTACCATCAGGCCTGGTCCCTATCTACAGAGCGTGCCCCAGAGGAACTGTGTCTACCTCTCCTTCACTGCCACGCGCCTGCCCAGGGTTCTTCAAATATAGTGAGTACCCTCGATTGCCCATAACTGTGACCTCACGTCGTCATACCCTGCAGGTCTGGCGTGTTGCATAAATTGGCGTCACGAACAGGATCCGAATATTCCTGCGCCATAGCGGATATAAAAACTGTGTGCTGAAAATTATCTTAAAGTGACATGCCCCAATTGTTTTATTGAAAATTGCCGGGCCAAAGTGAACTGTAATAATTGCGGTGTGAAGATTGCATTGTATGGACTGTTTTCTGCTTATTTAAGCCACCGCTTGCTGTCAATGAATAGACAGCTATTTTGCTCAAAGATGGCCGCTGAGCTTGCTTGAAATTGTTTGCTGCGTCATCTTCATCATAAATTGGCGGTAAAAATTGGCGCCTTCTGCTAAAAGTGCTGGAAGGCTGTATGCTGGCGCCACCGCCCTGTCTGGACATTTGCATGTCTGCTGTGATGGACTCCGCCTCCCCAATACTGGAGTACCTGGGGGGCGGCCTCCCAGTGCAATGGGAGGATCTGTCTGAACTTATTGGCGCCACCCTGTCGCTCTCCAGAGAAGGATCGAGCATGTTGAGGAGTGAGGACTTTCCTACTGATATGTCCGCGCCTGACTTATTAACAATGAATGTGACTGGTGTTGAGCAAGAGGATGCTCCACCGGCCTACTCTCCGGGACCGGAGAGACCCGCCTGCCCGCCACCGAGGACGCAACCGGAGACCTATTATGGCTCCTGGAGAGACTTCTTCCAGCCCTCGTTCAAGTGGTCCGCATTGATGGCAGAGATCCGGGAGGCCGCAATTAAGAAGACGACTAAAACTAAAATTTACTACGAGGAACTGGCAAAGACCGTTCACGAGTGCCACACTGAAACACAACCCCGCCTGGAAAGGAGAATGGGGTTGGTTGTGGCCTTTGACAAGGACCGAGGCTTCGGTTTCATAAAAGACTACCTGACAGGACGAGACTTATATGTCAACAGGAGGTCCGTCAAGCGGAGCTACCTCCCAGAACGTCTACACAACCTCCGCGAGGGAGAGGAGGTTGAATTTACCCCTGCTGAGGGCCTGCGAGGCCCCTACGCCACTGCCGTGTCCCGTCCTAGGAAGAAGACAGAGGACTGGGACTTTGATGAGGACTACTCTGGCTGCGAGCGTGAGTCTGTGCGCTCTCCGGAGGACAACCCTGGCTGCGAGCGTGAATCTGAATGCTCTCCAGGACCGACCCATCACGCCTTCCAAGAACGGGGCTCTTTCATTGGCCCAAATGTGTTCTGGCAGCCGACAGTGGTAGAGAAGAGGGTTAGCCCATGGCCCTCACCTGAGTTGCCTCGCAGGGAGAAAACTATCCGTGAGCTTCAGGATGCAGAGAGATTTAAAGCTGCCCTGGAGAATATCCGCAGAGGGAGGAAAGCGGACGCCTCACCTGAGCCTGCAGCGGCTGCGCAGGACGAACCACCCACCGCCCAAGTGCCGACGACAACAGCAGAGACCAGCGATCCCGACTCCGAAAGCCTGGACGACCAGATCGTGCGGCTGGAGCTGAAACTGCGGGAGCTACGCCAGCTTGCCACCGCCAGGATCCGGACTCCACCTGGACTGCAACGTAAGGACCCGGACGTCTCCGGGCCAAAGGTGAGAGTACCTGTCCCTGCCAGTCGTCCCTCCTTAGTACCGGCACCCGCGGTGGGATCCTCATACGCTGTGCACCGGCGCACAGAGCCAGTCGTCCCAGAACCCACCGGACCGCTTGCAGCAGCGGTACCCAGGCCAGTGCAGCAGCCTACAATAGTTATGCCTGCTCCGGTGAGGTCAGCGACTGTGATAACCCCTAGGCCTATGGGGCCTATGCCTATTAGGGGTCCATTTGTGTTACAGTTGCCCCCCAATACGGTGTTGTGGGCACATCCATCTGTTGAATCGCAGTACAGGCCCAGTATACAAATGGAGCCAGGGAGCACCACTGAAATGCAAAGTGGATATGATATGCCCCTGTGAATTGGCCTGCTAGGCCCTTGATGTGTGCTTTATTTTGCCAAGGGATCCTAAAGAAGAGTTAACCCTTTCAGGACAGGAGTCCTTCGTTGTTTTGGCCCTCTGTTGCTGCTGCCAGTTACCCACGGCTCAGTGGAAGGCGGCAAGCCACTGAAGTACCACGTGCAGCAAGGCCATATTGTTTACAGAACCCCCTGCCTGCTTTCTCAGAGTGAAGACCCAGTTGTGCCTGTTTTCATGTTGCACCTTTTAACCCTTTAACCCCCTTTTCAGGTTGATTAAGGGTACTACAGCACTTCTTTCTATATGTATGCCATTTAAATAATGTGGACTATTTTATGTGCTGTTATTTTATTATGCAACTGGAATTTAAAGGAATTGGGCCCAGGGATAGACTCAAATGCACATGAGCCTCTGAGATTTTGCTACTATTTTAAAGTATTGTGCCCAGAGATGGACTCCACCCCGTGCGAGCCTCTGTGATTCTTGCTATGGTTACTTCTGCCTATATCTCTACTTGGCTGTGGAATGAACGAAAAGAAAAGAAACTGGGTACGGACTCATTTTAACTGCTTTGAGCCTCCAAAGAGCTGTTATTTAATGTTTACATTTTTCCATGGACTACAACTGTTCTATCATGGACAATTTGCACTTAAAGAGTATTATATGGACTATCCTGGTATTTATTGTTACGCTGTGCCAGGTCAGCGCCCCTGTTCCCATTGTTTTATCCTGAGAGAAGAGAACGACGCCCCTTTTCACCATTACTTGCTCCTATTCCAGTGGAACTGCCTAATATATGTATACATATAATGTATATTTTGCAAATGTAGATGTGTTTTCCTGCTTTGCTTTATTGTCCTCATTACAGGTGCAGTATCCAGCTGTGCAGGTACCCTCCATGTTGCGCCGAGGACGGGCAACGTTATAGCGTGGGGGTATGTAGTGTCCCACTAGGTATGGGTGGGCACTACACAAGGGTCAATTGGTGTGCGCATTACTCTTACTCACAAGGAACAGAAATGTCATATTTAATTCTGTATTTAATGTATGTTTTGATGTATTGTTATATGCAATGTACCCCTGTCTAATGCAGCAGCAGGCCTAGTTGGGTGTAGTTAGACATCCCAGACACTAGAGGGAGATAGGGAGCCCCTAGTATAAATGTCCAGGCCCAGACAGGGAGAGTTAGTGCAGAGTCAGGAGTCTGAGAAGACAGAGGCCAGTAAGCCTGCTCTTGACATGCAGCTGGATAGCCCTGGCTGCTAGTGATGTCCAGGAGGCTGTTGAGAAGCTCCAGCCTGCCTGAAGAACAAGAGAGCCTAAGTTAGCTCTGAAGAGATACCCCAGTTGCAGGATTCAACCTCCTGGGAGAAACCGACAGTGATCCACCTGATAGGAGGAGGCGTCCCAGGGTAAGCCATGTGCCCCTGATAGGCAGAGGAACTTAGGAATCATTGCAAGCAACTATAATACCTGAGGAAGGAAGTAACCAAGGATATAAGCCACCCTTTTAGGCATCCGGGCCTTGGGAATTATCAAGCCAGAGTAGGAGTTCTATAAAGAACAGTGTAAAGGTGCAACCTGCTGCTGAGAGCTTGTGGAGTTTACCCTCAGTGTAACTTGCATGTCGATTGCCTGCCATATTGTGAATAAGCCCCTTTTGTGGAACTGTCATAATCCAGAGACTATAATACTCCCTGCTGTACAAAGTTGGATTGTTCAGTAAAGTTTACGTTTGGTTCACTGCATACTTGTGTACCTTCATCATTCCAACCACTAACCGGTGTGCCACCGGCCAAAGGCACTGGCGTCACGATTACCACAGGGACCTTGCCCCAGGCACCCAAAATACCTGTAACATCCAGGGCACCTCAACTACCATCAGGCCTGGTCCCTATCTACAGAGCGTGCCCCAGAGGAACTGTGTCTACCTCTCCTTCACTGCCACGCGCCTGCCCAGGGTTCTTCAAATATAGTGAGTACCCTCGATTGCCCATAACTGTGACCTCACGTCGTCATACCCTGCAGGTCTGGCGTGTTGCACAAGCCAAAAAGTTAAGAAAAAGTTCTCCAGCAAAGAGAAGGAGGACTCCCTTAGACACTGTCTGCTAGGTAGAAAGTCAGTGTTTATGAAAAACCAAGCTCTGCTTGCCTGGGGGTCGCAGAATAGAGAGAAATATGTGACACTGACCACATCTTCCAGAGGGCATGGTACGATGTGGGAAAATCTCCAGACCTCCGGTCTGAAGAAGAGGGGGGAATATGTGGTAACACAGTGCTGGAAGGTGTGTTGTCCCACTTCAGGTACCTCAGATGGGTGAGACAGATAAAATCCAGAGAGTGGCAGTAGTCTCAGCAAAGCATATTTTGCTGAGACATTTCTGTATACATTTTCTGGGCTGGATTTTACTTGGATTGGTGGCTAGGCTTGGTAAAGGGAGTTCCCAGTCCACACCCTTCCAGTACTGGTTTTTCTTTCTACTTGAGGTGATCGCAGGTGAGGCCTGCTGTATGTAATCAGGCTGGCATAAAGCGCCTCAGAGGAGGGAGAGCGAGACTGTTTTGTGAAGCAGAGGCTCTGTGTGTGATCTCAGTCAGGAGGACTGAGGGGCCACAAGGCTTTGAGTAGCCTGAGGTTTGGAGGACCTAGAGAACGAGGGTTGCACGCCCAGCGTCTGGAGGACTACTGGGCCACACTCCCCCAAAAGGTACTGGAGTTGCCACAGCCTGGAGGCTGCAGTATTGATGTTGGCTGAGGAAAGCTGCATATGTTGTCCATGTGTGAACTGAGCTCTATGAGTGAGGTAGGGACGTATTGTGTTTAGGTAGCGCCTAGACGGGCAGGAGTTTATTTGTGTTTCAAGTGTTGGCGGTGCGGGAACCGCACCTCACCCAGTGATGTATAACTGGACTATCCTTTATAAGAAGACTGTCAAAATAAATGCACAGTTTGGACATGAAAATACGTTGTCTGGTGAGATATCTGAGTGTGAACCCCTGAAAAGAGACGATCCCTTACAGTTGATTATATAGCTTTTTCAAAATGGGCTTGGGAGTATATGGAGGATTCTCTCTACGCCCCCATTCATAAACTTGATTGTTGCTATAGTCAAAAACATTGCGCTGAAATTTAGTATGTTTAAAGTTCATGATACTTTCCTCACATTCTTTTAACAAAGCTGCTGATTTGGTCTCCAATTCTTGATATTGAGGTGTCATTTCAAATTTCTGCAGTAGGCTCTTACATTTATCGATCTCCTGTTGAATTGACACCAATTTCTCTCCCTCATATTCAACGATGAGTGTCATTAATTGCTGTGAGCAGGCAGATAGGATGTCATTCCATTTAATAACGCTTTCTGGAAAAATTGGTCGTCGGAATTTTTTTAATCCGTAATCCTCTTGGGACCATTGATCTTTCCACATACTTATTTAAGCATGTACTGTTATGCCGATCTACAATAAAGACGACCAATACTGACGGATGCTGGAGAACATTCCTTTATTTTTCTTATGGAAGTTGT
The DNA here is from genome assembly GCF_014858855.1 of Bufo gargarizans. Classification (NCBI taxonomy): domain Eukaryota; kingdom Metazoa; phylum Chordata; class Amphibia; order Anura; family Bufonidae; genus Bufo; species Bufo gargarizans. The sequence goes on from NC_058082.1 coordinate 6,663,281, forward strand.
GGCCTAGTAGTAGCAAGCCAACTGGAAGAACTTCTGTCCGGAATGGGGGGCGGAAGGAACGGCCGTGAGATACCCAAACCCTGGACTAAGAAGGCATTGGACGGGCATAATCTATCCCCAGTAGTTAGAAGCAGCGGCAACCCCAGGAGGGGATGCGACCGCTGGGAAATGGTACCGGCAGGCCCGGGAGGGAAGGTGGTGGAGGGGGCGAGGAGAGGCGAAAGAACTAGGTGAAATAAAGAGGAGAAAACCCAGACCAGGAGGGGAATGAAGAATGAGAGGAATGGAGAGGGGAGGTGTTCACCATACTCATCCCATCTACATCCTCTTGTCTTCACTCCTCCTTGGGGTACCAGTAGGGTCACCTCTTCAGCTGCTAGCACCGAGGTGGTAGGGAGGCTGGAATGGAGGGGACACTGCAGAAAGGCAGGTGATCTCATGGCTGGTGGGATGCAGGGGAGTTGGGCTGCCCTGGTCCACTTTGCCTCCTTGGTGGAGGTCAGGCGGTGAGGGGAACAGAGAGGCACAGTGTCTGTTTCCCATGCCTAAAGTACCGCTCCCCCAACACCCCAGTATGATAAACATTGGTGGCGCAGTGCACCCCCCCCCAATATAATAAACATTGGTGGCGCAGTGCGCCCCCCCAACACCCCAGTATAATAAACATGGGTGGCACAGTGTGCCCCCCTCAATATAATAAACATTGGTGGCGCAGTGTGCACCCCCCCAAACCCCAGTATAATAAACATTGGTGGCGCAGTGTGCCCCCCTCAATATAATAAACATTGGTGGCGCAGTGCGCACCCCCCAACACCCCAGTATAATAAACATTGGGGGGCGCAGTGTGCCCCTCCTCAATATAATAAACATTGGTGGCGCAGTGCGCACCCCCCCAAACCCCAGTATAATAAACATTGGTGGCGCAGTGTGCCCCCCTCAATATAATAAACATTGGTGGCGCAGTGCGCACTCCCCCAACACCCCAGTATAATAAACATTGGGGGGCGCAGTGTGCCCCTCCTCAATATAATAAACATTGGTGGCGCAGTGCGCACCCCCCCAACGCCGCAGTATAATAAACATTGGGGGGCGCAGTGTGCCCCCCCTCAATATAAAACATTGGTGGCACAGTGTGCCCCCCCAACACCCCAGTATAATAAACATTGGGGGGCGCAGTGTGCCCCCCCTCAATATAATAAACATTGGTGGCTGCAGTGGGCAGTGCCAATGAGGGTTAAAAAATAAAATAAAAAATTAACTCACCTCCTCTAATTGATAGTCTCCTGTTCTTTCTTCAGGACCTGTCAAAGGACCTGTGGTGACATCACTGTGCTCATCACATGATTCATCACCATGGTAATGGACCATGTGATGAGCTCAGTGACATCACCACAGGTCCTGAAGAAAGAACAGGAGACCGGCAGCTACGCGATCAACTGGAGGAGGTGAGTAAAAAAAATTTTTAACCCTCATTGGCACTTCCCACTAAGCCACCAATGTTTCTTATACTGGGGTGTTGGGGGGGAAGGGGCGGCGCACTGTGCCACCAATGTTTCTTATACTGGGGTGTTGGGGGGCACACTGTGCCACCAATGTTTCTTATACTGGGGTGTTGAGGGGCACACTGTGCCACCAATGTTTCTTATACTGGGGTGTTGGGGGGCACACTGTGCCACCAATGGTTCTTATACTGGGGTGTTGGGGGGGCACACTGTACAGGGAGTCTAAGAAAGAATCGAATGAGTCACTAAGTCGGATCTTTAGTTCTTTTCACCTGTGACTCATTTGATTCTTTCTTAGACTCCCTGTACAGTGTGTGACTCAGACTCAGAGCTGCTAGTGCTTGCCTTGCCTCAGCTCTGATTGGTTGGTGGGCGGGGAGGGGAGGGGCTGTGAGAAGAACATCGGCGGCGGCGGGGCAGAGAACTATCATCTCCTATGCCCGTCGCTGTTCAACTGCAGAGCTGCCGCGGAGGGTCTAGTCGCAAATGGCGACAAGACTAAAAAGTCTTGTCGCCATTTGTAAATTCTAAGTCGCATTGGCGACCAGAATGGTCGCCATCTGGAGCCCTGGCTTGGTAGGGGTATAGCTGAGAGGAGGAGCTAACACTTTTTTGCTTAGTGTCGCCTCCTGGTGCCAGCAGCTATACCCATGGCCTCCTGTGTCTCCTAATGATATGAGCGAGAAAATTATTTTTCAGCTGCACAGAGTCTGTGAAACAGGAATGACACACGGACAGCAAAAAACAGACAAACTGATCTTTCACGGAGGCATCTTTTCATTGACCATCATAGACCACCTTTTCACGGATTTGAGCATGGACAGAGACGTGTGCATGAGGTTTAATACTGCCGCCAATTACCGCATAAACTAGTAAACGCTCGGTCACCGGGTAATTGGAATCTTTCAACAGAATTAAATCTCATTGGTCGGTGGCAGATCGTGCTTTGTAATCATGATCTGCTGCCGGCAAACGATGGTTCAGTGTTGTTACATAGCGAGCTTTCCAGACATCACCAGTCCCTTCATCAGGCGTCCTACAAGGATGTATAAAGAAACAATAAGAACAGAGACATGGGGGAATGAAGGGACATTTAAAAAACAACGGAATATCAAAGATCTTGTGAATGAGTCCTGGTGCCCCCACTATGTCCCTTCATTCCCCCATGTCTCTGTTCTTATTGGATATATAGCGCTGTTTCTTCATTCTTGTAGTCCGCCTGATGAAGGGACTGGTGATGTCTCAAAAGCTCGCTATGTAACATCATTACTTATATTTTTGTTAACCATTAAAAGGTGTCAAACCTGCAATACTCTGATTTTGTTTCTCTTAAAGGGGTTCTCCAGGAATTTAGAAAATGAAAATACTTAAATATTACTTTATTGTAAATATATTCCCAAATACTTTTCATTATTTATAATGGCTCATTTTGTTTCGGGAGCAATCATTAGGGGAAACAAAATGGCCGCCGTCCTATTAATGCACACAAAACCTGTCCTCATCATACAGGAGGACAAGTAACTTAAAGGACTGAGGTAAAGAACTGCCTCATCATCATCCTCCTCCTCCTCTCCTACTTCAAATATGGCAAAAGAATATGGGAAGGCGCTCATAGGGTAGTATGACTGTTAAAAAATGTTTGGAAGTCAGACATCAATGGTTGTGCTCACCTTTTGGTGTTGTGCATACGCAGGCACAACACTCGTGAGGACAAGGGGTCGGTGCGGCCGGTATCTCTCAATCCTCGTAGGTGGAGTAGCCAATTCTCCAGAGGAATGATATAAAACACAATGGGGGGAGTTTGTGTACTGTGACAGTACACCAAAAGTGATACCTTCTGGCGCAAGGACACGACCTCAGTAGATAGATATAGGATCTTTTATTAGTGAATGACAACGCGTTTCAGAGTCAATGTACTTGTTTTTCAAGTCTAAAAAATCACAAAAATTAATAATAAAATGAAAAAATGGTAACCAAAAAGAAAGTTATGTAGAAAACGTGTAGAAAAAAGTTGCATATAACAATACATAAATACGTAATTGCAAGGGTTTAAAAAATAAAATAAAATATATATATATATATATATATATATATATATATATACACATACATCGCATATCGCAATACGGAGGAGAATAAATAATAATAAAAAATGCTATCAGTAAAGTGCTATAATATGGTCAATTGTGATAAAGGATAATATAATATATTCACAGATCCACATTAAAATTCTATTAATAAAATACCATAATATGGTCAAATGTGATATAAAATAACATAATAAATTCACAAATCCACATCCACTATATCATGGATGTCAAACTCATGGCCCTCCAGATGTTGCAAAACTACAACTTCCATCATTCCCTGATAGCTGTAGTATGGGAGTTGTAGTTTTGTTTTGCAACAGCTGGAGGGCCACGAGTTTGACATCCCTGCACTATATGATGCTAAAGAGGGCAGCGGACAGCTGACATTAACAGGCTGTGTAACGGACCGTTTCAGCAGACAAGGGGTTAAAATCCGTTTAGGCGATATGCCCCTTTCTGAGAGACAGGCACAGCTACTGCAGAACACCAAACTCCCGAACTGGATACAAAATAGCACTCCAACTGGAACCTCGTGAATAGCTGCTAGCAGACGAACAGGAAAGGCATACAATCAGCTTACACTCCTGGCAATCAGTCTCTAACAGCATACAGGGAATCCCCCCAAGAATGAGACAAGGCTCCGTGTTGAGGGTCAAGCAGTGGTCTGTGAGTTAAAATGGCCGCTATCTATTGTTCCCACCATGTGCTTTATCCATTGTTCTCACCATGGGAATAGTAAAATCCAAGCAAGTAAGGCAAATGATGCAATCCAGTCCAAATGGTACTCCCGGTCTCTGTGTTGCTCCCTGGCTTGGAGTGGAGGTTGCTTTGTGGGCAGGTATCAGCGGTACTCTGCCCTGGTGCCAGCGTTACCATGGAAGAAGCCTGGTTGGAGCCTGGTTGTTGGAGGGGGAGACCGACTGTCTCCGCTCCCAAAACAGTGTCCTGCTGCTGGGGAAAGGAGACTGGGCTCTCTATTCCCTGCTGGACACTCTGCCGCTGGGGGACAGGACCGACTGTCTCTGCCCCCTGTAACTCCGCCTGCCGCTGGGGAATGGAGACTGGGCTCCCAATTCCCTGTACATTACACGGCCGCTGGGGAATGGAGACTGGGCTCCCAATTCCCAAAAAATCATGCTGCTGCTGGGGGGCAGGAACAACTACCTCTGCCCCTGTAACTCAGCCTGCCGCTGGGGAGGGAGGACGTTGCTCTCCTCTCCCTGCATTTCACACTGCCTTCCCGGCATATCACTCTGCTGCTGGGGGGCAGGAACAACTACCTCTGCCCCCTGTAACTCAGCCTGCCGCTGGGGAGGGAGGACGCTGCTTTCCTCTCCCTGCATTTCACACTGCCTTCCCGGCATATCACTCTGCTGCTGGGGGGCAGGAACAACTACCTCTGCCCCCTGTAACTCAGCCTGCCGCTGTGGAGGGAGGACGCTGCTCTCCTCTCCCTGCACTTCACACTGCCGCTGGGGAATGGAGACTGGGCTCCCAATTCCCTGCAATTCACACTGCCGCTGGGGAATGGAGACTGGGCTCCCAATTCCCTGCAATTCACACTGCCGCTGGGGAATGGAGACTGGGCTCCCAATTCCCTGCAATTCACACTGCTGCTGGGGAATGGAGACTGGGCTCCCTCTGTCCTGCAACTGTAACTTCCGATGGAGCTGACCGTCACCTTCTGCCCGGTATAGTAGGGTCTTGAACACTAGACTCCTCACGAACTTCACGGATTTCTCAGCTGGATTGGGTCCGAAGAAGTTCAACCGCAACCACATCATATGGTCAAATTCCATATATGGTCATATTCCACTACATAAATGAATAAATAAATAAATCTACGTATGTACAGGACCGGATTCTCACAAATTCATGAATCAAAGATAGACATGTCTGTAAACTGCACATGATTCTCACAGTATACATAAGGTGGTAAAAAGAAGGGATCATTTGTGCATGACAAGTGAATTATGTGATTGTATAATTAGGAATCATATATATGTAAATAAATTGATATTGTAAATAATGTGAATAAGCTGGTCCTGATACAGGCTGGTAATTGGGGGATATAAGGGATATATGGCAAGGACATTCTACTGGAAATGGACCTGGAGGATAAGGTAGAAGAAGTCTAGGGATTATGATCCTGAATACAGATTATAAGAACTTTAACTGAATCTCTGTGGGAATGGAGTTCATGAGGAGACATGAAGGACAGACAGGACAGACTGTGGTAATGGAGACTACATACAAGAGCTGCTGCTCATTATCCACATCACCCCCACCTCCTCTCTGTACTTCATGCCTCCTCATGATGAACTCCATTTCTACAGAGATTTAGCTGAAGATCATACTGTATTCAGGATCATAGAAGAAGACGAGGCAGCTCTTTGGCTCACTGCTCTGAAGTAACTTGTCCTCCTGTGTGATTAGGACAGGTTTTGTATGTACTAATAGGATGGCAGCCATTTTATTTTTCCTAATGTTTGCTCCCCAGATAAAACGAGCCATTATAACTAATGAAAGGTCTCTAGGAATATATTTATAATAAAGTAATATTTAAGTATTTTCATTTTCCTAATTCCCGGAGAACCCCTTTAATGAGAACACTAAACCAAAGGGGAGATTTACAAAACACATGTTCAGGAGATCAATTCACTGACTGGTCTGATGTCACGAGGAAACCTCACAATACAACCTCACTAATGCTGGGGGCGCTGTTTTCTCTTCTAGTCTGTATGGCAATGGATTATCTGAAGAGGAGAGGGAAGCCATAAGAAAACTGGAAAAGCAGAAACCAAATATGAAGATCATTTACTGAACTGAGAAGAAGCCGGATTCCTCTCTGTGATGAGCAGATAACAGAACTTTGGTGGAGAAGACTTCTTCAGAGGTCTGGTACTAGGAGCGTCTCCTGGTGCTTTATGGGTAATATCACTGATATACAGAAGATAAGGAAATGTTATAATATACATGATACCAGAAATGTTCTTCCCTAACTAATTATATGTCCAGTAACTAAATCCCTTCATAATGAGTCCAAATCCAGGCCTGTGGGATGTAGCAGCGTCTCCTGAAGGTCATGTACGTTGTCAGCAATATACCGGTTGTCACACCGGAGGAGGCCGCACATTGCACACAGTGTAAATAACAAATCACACAAACTGTTATTTCAGTTTCTATGTTAACCTTTACTTGATGCGACTCACGGACAAACCAGTGTTCACATGATCTGTCTCCCGATCACCAGGACCAATAGAGGTGACATGGCGGTGTGCGGTATTTTACTGTACATACACAGATTCAGTGCTGTGTAAAATGACAAAAAGGAGACAAAGGGTATAAAATGGTCCTAAATGGACTCCTCGAGAGGACACCCAGCTGGCAGCCTACACATCAACTACAGTATGGAACCTCTCTAGATCCACCACCTCCATCTGTGTAATAAGCTCCATCTGTTTTATCCTGTAAAATCCATACACAGATCAGACCTACAGCTGTGAGCCACCTTGGAGGTCATCTTGGTAATGTTCTTGTAACCAGCTCCAAGACAGAACTGAGTGATGGCCACCCTAAATGTAATGTCTTGGAATGTGGGGGGACTAGAAACAGCAGGGAGACTTAAGAAACCATGGGTGCAATGGTCGGAACATGCATTCGGGAGCTCTTATTCTAGAGGAGTATCCCTGCTGATACACCGCACTATTCGTTGGGAGGAGCGGCAGACAGTAGTCGACCCTGAAGGGAAATACATCTTTGTCTATACATTAACTGCACCCCATATATAGTGTTGAATATGTATATACTGCCTCCAGGGGCGGATTAAGTGCATCATAGGCCCGAGGCTGTTTCCCAAACTTGGGCCCCTTTCCTCTATTTATCAATGGCCCTGCCCAGGCCAGTGATACTAGTCGTGACGTCACTGGGCCTGCGGTAAAATGCGAGAAGGCCGCCGCACCGCTGCCTTCTCAAACAGCTGATTGTCAGGGGTCCGGGTGTGTCAGACCACCGCCAATCAGATGCTGATGATCTAACCAGAGGAAAAATTACCCAAGGTCCATTGAAAAGGGTTTTGGTGGAAACCCTTCTGTCCTGTGTGGGGGCCTGGTTTGACCCTTGCTTTGGGGCCCTTACTTCTCTATGTACACCCCTGCTCAAGTCCCACGGAGAACAATAGATTGGAGTGGCTGCAGATAGGGAGGCAATATCTAATACATTTTAGGGAGAAAAGTGATCGTAAGCTCTTTTTCCTCAAACAGGAATCGTTTGAGTTGGGCAGCCAGTCTGGTAAAATGTTGCCACACGTAGTACACAATAACACAGCAGCTCCATCAGTGCTACATATACATCATGCAGAGGGTGAGATGGTGGAAGATACAGACGGTATACTGGCTAGATTCCAGGAATTTTATCAAGAGTTGTATCGCTCAGTGATACAGTACACCCTCTCTGATTTGACTAGCTATCTGCAAGATGCTAAGTACCTAAAATTGCAGGAACAAGATAGAGCGGAAGTAGAAGATGCTATAAGGAGATTCGCCTCGGGAAAGTCACCTGGCCCTGATGGCCTTCCACTAGAGGTGTACTCCAAGTACATTGATATCCTTGGACCACAATTGCACAAAATGTATGAGGCAGCACAACGGGAGGGATGCCTTCCAGAGACGCTATATGATGCCTCAATAGTAGTGCTGCTGAAACCGGATAAAAACCCACTGGAATGCGGCTCTTATAGGCCCATTTCAATATTGTTATCCTATATAATAAAATCTCTGTGTGCGTGTCCGTGCGTGTGTGCCAATTTGTCTAGTGCACATGCGCGGCGCGCTGGCCAATCAGCACGCACGCACGGACACCGCCTACAGCGCCCATACATGGGCATCCGGTGGCAGTCTCTGTGAGTGGAGGTGAGAGGCCACATCCATCCCTATGTGCCGTCCTCTGTCATCCCGAGCTGCAGGCAGCTGACGCGGGGAAACTTCCCTTCCCCCTCCCTCCCCTTATTACTCTGACTACATCTGTACACTCATTAGAGAGAGCTAGGGAGGGGGCTACAGGGAATATATTATAGAGATGGAGGGGGATACAGGAGGAAATACATTGTAGTGTATACATATTACACTCCAACCCCCATCATTACACTACAGCCCTCATTGGAGTGTAATATGTGTGTAATGATGGGGGTTGGAGTGTATAATGATGGGGGTATAATGATGCTGATGGGTCCCTGCGTCGCACATGCCCACTATAACAAATGGCACACAGGCACTCACACAGGGATTTTATGTGATAGGGCTGGAGTGTAATCTTACATAATAAAATCCCTGTGTGAGTGCCCAGTGTCCGTGTGTGTGCCGTTTGTTATACTGGGCATGCATGGCGCGGGGACCTATCAGCACACAGCGCTCCACACGCCGCTCACACCTGTGCGCCGGCCCGCTGCTGTGCCCAGCTCCGCCGTGACTCCTCCTCCCCCTCCAGCTTCCTCTGCGGCCGCCTCACACCCCAGGATCCCCATCATTACACACATACTATATTCCAACCCCCATCATTATACGCATATTACCCTCCAACCCCCATCATTATACGCATATTACCCTCCAACCCCCATCATTACACACATATTACACTCCAATCCCCATAATTACACTCCAATGAGGGCTGTAGTGTAATGATGGGGGTTGGAGTGTAATACATGTGTAATGCTCTCTGCCTGTGATAGCTTCCCTCACTTGCTACTGTGCGGCCATTTCCTGAGTTTGGTGGACGGGGTTAGGGCGAAATAGGAGTGAGGAGGATGCGGTAGCTGCGGGGACTAACATGTGCCCCCTGTGCTGACAGATACCCAGGGTCCAGAATAGGAGGTTCCCATCCCTAGTGCTCCCAGCTTTGTCCTCCCAGGCTCTTTGGGAGTTCTATGAACACCAGGATGCGATGCTGTAGCAGGTACGGGGCCACTCTCTGCCCGGTGCGCAGGTGTGGGCAGTGCATAAGGGTGTCTGGTGAAGGATACGTTGTGGCAGGCGGCGGTTGCAGGGCCCGGGTGTCAGTCAGCTGCAGAGGAAGCCGGAGGGGGAGGAGGAGGCACCGTGGAGCTGGGTCGATGCGCAGGGCTGGGCGGTGCGCGTGGAGCGCAGTGTGTTGATTGGCCGCCGAGCATGCACACTTAAAGGGGTTGTCCGGGACCAAATGTTTTTAAAAAAAACACGTTTACTCACAATGTACAGCTAAGTAAAGACCTCCATACATTTTCAGCTACTTTTGCCACTTCTATGTGGCTCCAACGGTCCCCCACTCATTGTTTATATATCTGTTTATCTTTACCTGACTTCCGGCTGCACTGCCCTGTGGGTCCTGGGGCAGCGCAGCATCAGGTGGTTACAGCTGTCTCTCTGCTCCGCTGTAACTCCGCCCCCTCATCAATATTCATCTCAATTCATTCTGCAGCTCACCGCACTGGAGGGGCGGAGCTGAGCAGGTTAAGGGGCGGGGCTTAGCAGGATGTCGGACAGCCGCTATAACTCCGTCCCCTCTTCAATATTCGCCACAATTCATTCTGAAGCTCACCACTGGAGGGGTGGGGCTGAGTGGGTTGTCAAGGGGCGGAGCTGAGCTGGTGGTTAAGGGGCGGGGCTTAGCGGGATATCGGCCAGCCGCTGTAACTCCGCCCCTCATCCATATTCACCTCGATTCATTTGCTGCCAGTGACGTAACCGGGCTCCCTGAGCAGCGGAAGAGGAAGCTTTGCTTGCCTGCAAGGGACCCCGTACGTCACTGAGGAGAAGAAAACAGTAACTTCCGGCCAGGAATTTCAAAGATGAAAACGGGGCTGCAGAAATCTGTGCCAAAGGTACTACCTGCTTGTATGTAATGTGTATGCCACACTTGTACTATTAGAGTAATGTCCCCAATCCCGGACAACCCCTTTAACTAATAATCGGCATACACGCACGGTCGCACACGCACATAGGGACTTTATTATAGAGGATATATATCTACTATAATAAAAGCCCTGTGTGCATGCCCAACACACGATGCCCACACCAGCGTGTCGCCCAATCACCGCCGCCTCACACGCAACTGCGCCACCCACACCAGCGCACACACCAATCAGCACACGCTGCACAAACGCCCACACCTGCGCGCTGGCCAATCGCCGCCACTCACAGGTTATTGTGTGCTCTCCACGTCGGAGCGCCGCCGTTACTGTTCATGCATCGCACAGCTGCACAGTCCCAGCACTCTCAGCCACAGACAGCAGCAGCTGCCAGCAGTCTCAGTACCAGCAGTCTCAGCCACCAGTCAGTGCCACCAGTCACAGTGCCACCAGCCACAGGCACCAGTCACAGTGCCAGCAGTCTTAGCCACCAGTCAGTGCCAGCCGTCTCAGCCACAGACAGCAGCAGCTGCCAGCAGTCTCAGTACCAGCAGTCTCAGCCACCAGACAGTCACAGTGCCACCAGCCACAGGCACCAGTCACAGTGCCAGCAGTCTTAGCCACCAGTCAGTGCCAGCCGTCTCAGCCATCAGTCAGTGCCACCAGCCTCATCACCAATCACAGTGCCAGCAGTCTCAGCCACCAGTTAGTTCCAGGAGTCTCAGCCACCAGTTAGAGCCACCAGTCGCTGCCAGCCGTCTCAGCCACCAGTCAGTTCCATTTAGGGCCTCTTTCACACGACCGTATGGCTTTTTCAGTATTTTGCAGTCCGTTTTTCACGGATCCATTGTTCCATTTTTTTGGTTTCCGTTACGTTTTTCCAGATGGCATATACAGTATACAGTGATTGCATAGAAAAAATTGGGCTGGGCATAACATTTTCAATTGATGGTGCCGCAAAAACGGAACGGAAACGGAACACATACGGAGTACATTCTGTATGTGTTACGTTTTTTATTGCGGACCCATTGAATTGAATGGAGCCACGGAACATGATTTGCGGGCAATAATAGGACATGTTCTATCTTTCAACGGAATGGAAATATGGAAACGGAATGCATACGGAGTACATTCTGTTGTTTTTTGCAGAACCATTGAAATGAATGACCGTATACGGAATGAAGAAAACGGCCCACAAACGGAAACAAAAACGTGTGAAAGAGGCCTAATATAGACATTTCCTACTGTACTAGCGCCCGTTATTGTAACGGACTTAATGTCTAGTAGACTATAAAATACTTACCAAGATACTAGCCAATAGATTGAATAAAGTAATTACCGTTATTATACACGAGGATCAATCCGGCTTTATACCGGGACGATCGACATCCAGTAACATCAGAAGGGCGCAGGTCTTGGCTTCTCTAGATACAGCTAAAGCATTCAACTCCGTGGAGTGGCCATATCTTTAAGAGGTGCTAAATGTTTCGGGTTTGGCCCAACTTTTATTTCTTGGATCTCCATTCTATATAAATGCCCCAAGGCACGCATCCTGGTTAATGGCTCACATTCAGAGCCACTTAACAGAGGCGCCAGACAGGCATGGCCCCTTTCACCCCTGCTGTTTGCAGTGGCCATAGAACCCCTTGCTCTTAGAATACGCCAGGACACTGTGTTTAAAGGGATATCCTTAGGAGAGCGGGAAGACAGGACTGGCTTATACGCCGATGACTTGATACTCTTCATGGATAGTGTGGAGACCTCTTTACTGAGGGTGATAGATCTAGTTGACCGCTTTGGGCCCTTCTCAGGACTCCGCATAAATTGGTCCAAATCGGCCCTCATGTCGTTATGGACAACCACCTGGCCAACAGTATTTTACAACCTCCCGGTAGTAGATTCCGTTAAATATCTAGGAATAATTATCACTGAAGACCCGCTTCTATCCTTCCCTGAGAATATAGAAAACTCTTCCCCTATCTATAATGGGCAGACTCAATCTAATAAAATGATTTTTCTCCCCAAGGGTCTATCTACTGGAACATGCTTGTTCGCCCATCCTGCGCAGCTTTTTCGATCGGCTGCACTGATTGATGACGGCCTTTGTATGGGCGTCAGCTAGACGTAAACTTGCTTTACACACCTTACAGAGATCTTAGCAGCAGGGGGGCAGCATTACCAGATTTCTTCCTATACTTCCTATCTGACCAGGTGAGATTTCTTGCATCATGGGTGGCAGTCATTACGCTACCTAATGCAGAATATTATCTGCAGCAATACCTGCAGTTATCCACACTATGGCCGGTGCTGGAGAGCATTCACTTGTTTGCTGGTCGTGCCCTCCCCATACATAGGCTGGCACATCAGGTGTGGGACGCAGCGAAGCTTCACCAGTACAAGGATTTAGCGGACGCCATTCCATTATGGGACAACCCAATGTTTCTTCACTTGCAAAACCACAAGGGAGCGGGAATTTGGAAGGAGTATAGAATGCTCACACTAAAAGATTTGTATGAAAATGGGATCCTATGTTCATTCACACAAATACAGGGAGATTCTGGACTCCCGCGCAGTCACTTCTATAGATATCTACAGGTGCGCCACGCTCTTCACACACAGTTTTGAGATGATAGACGGGCTATTTCTAAGTACCCCCTGATAGGAGCTCTCACCACACAAGGACCAAAGGGTATTATATCTATTCTATATACCCATTTATTGAGCAACCGCAGGGCTTTAAATCAGCCGAAGGTTGAATGTAAATGGAGGGAAAATGTCTCTTTTACCTGCGGAGGAATGGCAGGAAGCATTAGAATCACTGCTATATGTCTCACCCTCTGTCAACAGCAGCTAATACAATTATTTATTCTACATAGATGTTACCCCCACTAGACTATACAAGATGGGTAAACTATCGCACACTTGGGGCCACAGATGCGCACAGACTAATGACTTCTGGCCTATGTTCTGGGACTGTAACTACATCAAGTCCTATTGGCAGGAGGTCACTAATATGCCATCTGCTGTGCTTTCTAGTCCGGCTCCCCATGACCCTAAAGCATGTTTGCTAGGAATTCTGGAGGAAGATATATGGACCATAATAGAATATTTTTAAGAGAGACTTTGTTCCTGGCAAGGAAAGCCATTGCAATTAGATGGATGGCAGACCGGCCACCCGCTGTGAATCCGAGGGGATCTCTGGGTAACCAAATTGTCCCCTATCAAAATGTGGTGTTCAAAAACAGGTGGGGGGGGGGGGGGGCTGCAGAAGTTTTGGAAGGTGTGGGGAGCGTGGGGCACATCACCCGAGACAGTTTTCCAATCCAGACATATGCAATCTGTCATGATGACCCTACAATAATGTATAACACCCTGTATGCACAGTAGTTAATGTACTTGATTAAGGCTTCATTCCCTGTAAACGACATGGAAACATTTGCCGTCTCTGATGGATGTAACATTGCTTTACCTTATGTCTTTATTCTCCAATAAAACAAGTAAAAAATAAAAAAAAAGTCATTGTATTGAAATCTGTAGCCGGTCTCAGGTCGGAGTCCAGTGACGTTTTCTATGGGACCAGGGTTTTCACCGTCAGCTTTGATATCACTTGCACCTGGGGTTGCTAACTTTTTAAAAGCCCAAAGAGGGACAATAGTAGTGGCCAATAGCCTGTTGTGGCAAACCTTTCAACACTAAGCAACACATGACTCCGCCTAGAGTCGCCACGTGCCCGGTATTGCACCGGCCAAGCCGGTATTTTGTTCTCCACACTGGTACCGGTTCTGTTCTTCTGGCCTGCACTATCTGACCAGATCTCACAGCGGCCGCCTGTCCCAGCCGCATTGGGAAAGCTATTTATTTGCATATGTGTCCAGGAATGCAGGCTGAGAGCTTCCACCGCCCGGCAGTAAGGAGGCCTCTGATTGGTGAGGCGCCACTCACAAGTGCTGGGCTGTAACTGTGACCAGGTGCTGTGAGAACATGATGGGGGGAGTAATCCCTGAACACAGCGGGGGGCAGCATACACAGCATATACTGTATAGCAGCTTCCCCCGGCCTCCTTGCACTGCCTGTAGTGGGCGCTTACCGCCCCGGCGGCTGGTTCATTAGTCAGCGCGCTGAGAGTGCAGGGGGAAAGCTCAGTGACAGCGCCGGCCACGCTGGTCCGTGAGCTTATACATAGTGTACAAGTCCATCATATTTTATAAAAAGGGGGATGTATATTTACTTGATAAACAGATGGGGCTCCTGTCTCCACCCGGATGTGAGGGGGCAGGGCAGGCAGAGGCCGCAGCTCCCGCACTGCCCGTCTCTCCGATGCTGATAGAAGATGGATGTCAGAGAGCGATGCTAAGGGACATTTCAGACCCACTTTTTTTAACCACAAATAAACATTTTCCCTAAATAAAGTATATTAGAAAAATCTTCCCGGGGGGCGTGGCCTGGACGTCTTCAGGAATGGCCGCGTGAAGGCTGAGCTCCGCTGCCATTAGCTGCTAGAGGAGATTCTCGGCCGTTCCAGCGCAGCACATGGGGAAAAAATTATCGGGCAAACCCTCCAGCTCATCCCGATCGTCCGCCTGGGTGAATACAACGCTCGATTCATACCTGAGCCATCCTCTCCACGCGGTCCCGTCTGGCAGCGGCCTGCTTCCACCTCAGGCCTCAGGCGCAGTGCAGGAGTGAGGAGACGAGCGCACGGCCTGTCACCAGGTACAAGCTGCACCTCGGCCAAACAGCTTCCTACCTCCACCCTGTCCCCATTAGCAAAAGCTTTCTTACCTGGCAGCGCTGAGGGGATACAGCTGAATCCCACAGAGGTGACAGAGGGGTCTTACTCAGCGGGAGACGCTACCGCCATTATGCCAGCCAAAATCGGCAGTTAAGCAGGCTAAGCATGTGGCCACTCCGTCCCAGAAGCGGCGGGACTGGGCCGAATCCTCTGATGATATCCCCAGCCAATTGTCTCAAAAGAGGGGAGAGGGAGGAGAAGCTGCCACTTGGGAGCAAGGGAGTGATTGTGTGGATGAGGGAGAAGAAGACTTTCTGCAACCTACCCAGGGCTCTGCCATATTGCAGCAAACTCTACAACACTTGCCTACCAAGGAAGATTTTAAAATGCTGGTCACAGAAGTTAGAAATGCCTGCAAATCTGAAATCTCATCTTTGAGGCAGGATTTAAAGCATTTAGCAGATCGCATGGACACTATTGAAATAGACCATGATGACACCCGTAGAAGTGTGGCACATTTACAATCCGTTATTGCATCTCAATCTCAAGTCATCAGGGACAATGCGCGTCATCTTGAAGACCTGGATAACAGAGGGCGCAGAAATAACATTTGTGTACAGGGTTTGCCTGAAGCCTCTGCGGAAGAAAATCTGCAGGAAATATTATCTGAGCTTTTCAATGCTTTATTAGGCACTCTACCACCCCAGCTTATCAAATTGGATAGGGCTCACAGAGCACTGCGACCTAAGTCCTCTTCCTTGCAGCCCAGAGATGTCATTTGCTGTGTGCATGATTTTCAGACAAAGGAGAACATTATGTCCAAAGCCAGGGAATTACGCTCCATTGACTTTCATGGCGCTTCTGTTCATTTGTACCAGAATTTGTCTTGGTGGACGCTGCAGAAAAGAAGTCTTACAACCCTTATTGCAACTGTTAAAAGATGGGGCTTCCCGTTTGCGCTAATAGTCACGAAAAATGGCAGATCCTCCATCTTACGTCAGCATGCAGACCTCCCTGATTTTTGTGCTGCTTTGGTTATTGAGACTCCATCCATTACAGATTGGGAACTGCCGGATCCGCAGCCTGCCCTGGGTCCAATTTGGCAACCTGCCAGACAAAAGAGGAGAAGATCGTCCCCTGCTGGAGGGACCCCCACACGTGAGCCACAAGATGATCCCCCATGATTGCTGTATGGACATCATTTGCTCAATTTATATCTCCTAATGTTTTTACTCGCTAGAAGGCGACGGCCTTATGGTTCCTTGTTTAAGGTCGTATGATTGTAGAATTGGTTTATTGTTCAATTCTTTGGTTCTTTCAAGTTTTCATCGGCTTTGTGATCTGGCCCATCCTGTGCCAGTCCAGTCATGCTTCCACTAAGCAGACCGGTAGTTTCGCCCTCTCCCCCCAGCTTTTGTTAGTTGAGATGGAGGGATGGCAGCTTGCTGATATTATTATTATTGGTTGCTACTTACCGATCTGTATCTGGGTGACAGCACCCAATGTTCTGATACTGTATGGTATATCTTTAATGTTTGTATGGTCTTGTGTCTCCCCCCCTCCCCTCTTGTGTCTTTTTTTAATGCTTTTTATATTCAGGTTTCTGGATTCTAATCCGCAAATGTCTGAACGCATTGAAGTGTCTTCATCTCTGACGTTGTCCCTGAGGAGATTTATGGCAGTCGCATAGCAAGTACATTTCTCTCATGTTTTGAAAATGGTTAAATATGTATCACTTAATGTAAAAGGCCTTAACGCTAATGTGAAGAGACGCTTGGCACTTACTGAGTGCAAGTCTCAAAAGGCTGACATAGTTTTTCTCCAGGAGACCCACTTCGATCACCAGGGCTCTTTCAAGTTTGCGCAATATTTATTCCCTCGTATATATTCTGCTACCTCTGGGAGGAAGACGGCAGGTGTTGCCATTCTCATGTCTGCTGATTGCCCTTTGCAGGTGGAGGACACCATTATCGATCCTGCTGGCAGGTATATTATACTAAAAGCCACACTCAATGGTGACCCACATGTATTGTGCAATCTTTACGCTCCAAATACTGCCCAAATCCCCTTTCTTAATAAGGTGTTTTTGAAATTATCTAAGTTGCTCCCAGCTGCATTACTGATAGGGGGAGATTTTAATCTCTCCTTTTCCGAACGCCTAGATAGATTATCACCTCAGAACAGACCGCCCACTAGAGAACAATGTCGGAGCTCACGTCTTTTTAGGCGTCTTATTAGAAAGTTTGAATTATATGACCTGTGGAGAATTAACTATCCCACTGCAAAAGTATTCTCTTTCTTCTCACACCCGCATAATACGCACTCCCGTATAGACTACTTTTTTGGTAATGTCCCAATTCTAAGGATGCTCACAGATGCGACATAGGGCCTATATCATGGTCTGACCACGCCCCGGTTACAATTGATATTAAAACCTCAGGTTACCACTCTAGAATTTGCCATTGGCGGCTAAATGAGTCCTTTTTGCATCAGCTGCCTCTTAGACAGGAGTTGCGGGAAGGCCTCACAGAATACTTTACCTTAACCAGTCCTCTGGTCCTCCTATATCTACAATATGGGAAGCCCACAAGGCAGTCTTTAGGGGCACATGTATAGCCATGGGGTCTCGATTAAAAAAGATCGTACTATGCAACAGCGTACCATCACCTCACAGCTGAAGGACTTAGAGAGAATGCTAGAATCCCGGTGTTCGCGACCATTGCTTAGACGCATTATTATTTTACGTGCCAGATTGAGGGAATTAATGTTTTATAAAACTGAGAAAAAATTACTTTACTCGCAACAAAGATTTTATATGTGGGGGAACAAACCACATACCCTCTTGGCTCGACAGCTTCGAGAGTCTAGCATTATAAGCACTCCGACTGCTATGAGGCGGCATGATGGTGCAATAGTATATGATCCAGAGGTCATTTCCAACTTATTTCAGGAATATTACAAGAAGCTTTACTCTATCCCACAGCAGCTTCCATCTGATCCAGGGCGTGGTCGGCTCCTCCTAGATTCCTTTCTTTCTAAATGTAACCTCCCTCAGCTGACTGGAGAAGCTCTGGCCTCATTGAATGCTCCTATTACTGTAGAGGAATTGCAGGAGGTACTGAAACAACTGCCCAATAATAAAGCCCCGGGGCCAGATGGTCTACCATACATTTATTATGCAACATTTTCCGACATTCTTCTGCCGCATATGACACTCATGTTTAACTCCTTTTTACAAGGGTCCCCAATACCCACCTCAATGTCACATTCCTATATAACATTAATTCCTAAGCCGGGTGAAGACCCCCTAGAATGTGGAAATTATAGGCCCATTGCGCTTCTTAATTCAGATTTGAAAATTTTCATGAAAACTTTGGCTAACCGACTTTCAGATTGGCTGCCCCAACTGATACATAAGGATCAAGTGGGCTTTGTTCGAGACCGACAGGGCGGAGATAATACAAGGCGGACCATTGATCTAATTGACATCATGAATAGACGCGGAGATTCAGCTTTGTTGCTAAGTCTGGACGCGGAGAAAGCGTTTGATCGCTTAGGTTGGCCTTTTATGTTCTCAGCCATGGAGGCTTTTGGTTTGAGAGGCCCCTTCCTTACAGCCCTTCGTGTTCTATATGCCCAACCTACAGCGACGGTGAAAATGAAACATGCTCACTCCTTGCCCTTTCCTATAAAAAATGGTACGCGTCAAGGGTGTCCATTATCACCTTTGCTTTTTGTTCTGTGCATAGAACCCCTGGCGGCGGCCATACGTTCTCACCCTGATATACATGGGATTACGGTGAATACAGTTGAATTCAAACTTTCACTATTCACTGATGATATTCTGCTAACATTGACTGACGTGCATACTTCGCTCCCCAACCTTTTTAAATTATTGAAGACTTATGGTGGGATATCGGGTTTTAAAATTAATGCCACAAAAACGGAAGCTCTCCCTCTTAACCTATCTCCTGATAGTTTGGTCAGTTTAAAGTCTAACTTTCACTTTCAATGGGTGGAAACGTCCCTGAGATATTTGGGGGTAAATTTGACCCCTACCTATTCTTCGCTGTACGCTCAAAATTTCCCATCTATGTTCCGAGAACTTAAAGCCTTGCTGATTAAATGGATGCCTTTTCCCATTTCCTTGCTGGGCCGTATAGCGTCAGTCAAGATGAATATTTTGCCTAAATTGCTGTATTTGTTTGAAACTCTCCCAATTCCTGTTCCTGAGAAGGAGCTGCGTGATTTTCAATCATGTATACTCAGGTTCATCTGGAATGGAAAGAGGCATCGTATAGCTTGCTCCATTTTAATGTCACCTAAAACTCAGGGAGGACTGGTGGTTCTGGATATTAAAAAGTACTACTGGGCTACACATCTTAGAAGACTGCCGGCTTGGTCCAACTTATATGCATACTCCAGATGGATGGAAATAGAAAAGTTGTGGATAGCCCCGGTACATCCGAACTCGCTTATTTGGTGCTCCTTACAACCTTCACTTAGACCTGAGCTACTGGGTCCCATGTCCTTTACCTGTAATATATGGTTGAGATGTAATAGACTGTTTTCACTAGCGTCGGAAAAATCTTCTATGATCTCCTTTCTGTATAATCCGCTATTCACGGTGGGAATGCACGCAGCTTTTCTTAAAATATGGTTCCCCAAGAAACTGTTTAGATTTGCGGATGTTGTAAACTATAGGACTCTGGGTTTATTATCATTTGATGAGGTGCGAACCTTGCATCAATTACCGGAGTCTTCTAGGTTTCAATATGTGCAGATTTGTCATTTCTTTTCGGGTCTCTTTCACTCGTTAAAGGTGTCAACCCCCTCACCGTTTGAAAAACTTTGTAAAATGCAGGTTACAACACGAGGTCTCATATCAGATATTTATCTTATTCTATCATCCTCCACTGCTACTCACTCCTATATGACTAAATGGGAAACTATTCTTAGGACATCCTATACTGTGTGCGGATTGGAAACAGATATGGGAGCGAGCAGCGAAGTCGTCTTCGTGTGTTACATACAGGGAAAATACATATAAAGTGCTTATGTTCTGGTATCATACGCCACAGATGTTAAAACACTTTAACCGAGATACCTCTGATAGATGTTGGAGGTGTATGATAGGTGAAGGATCTCACCTTCACATTTTTGGGGAATGCCTTGTGATTGAGCCCTTTTGGAGAATGGTGGGATCGGTTCTCTTTCAACTCCTCGCAATTCATTTTCCTTTCACACCTCTTTTTTACCTACTGAACATGCCAAAAATAATATTAAAGAAACATTACCTGCTCCTAGTCCTTCAGGTGTTGACGGCGGCTAGGCGCCTAATTGCGAGGTTTTGGTTGAGGACAGATGCACCTACCCAATTGGATCTCATACATAGTATAGGGGAAGTTAGGAAAATTGAATATCTAACTGCATGCATTACTAACTCAGTTGATAGATTTACTAAGATCTGGCAACCATGGGATGACGCTTTTGACCATTTACAATAAAAGGTCACTGAACTTTAGTTTATCTGTTTTCCCCCCTTTTTTTTATTTGCCCTTATGTGTCGTGTCTGTGTAGTTGTCTTATGGCTCATTGCGGTTTTGGCTCTCAATGTGCCTATTGGCTTTTGATGCAAAATTTATGCTTGGTGTACCAATGTGTATTTTCGATGTTGATGTTATGCAATATAACATTGTACTTGTAATATTTCTTATGGCTGTGCAATGTGACATTGTATCTGTACTACTTTTTCACTGATGAAAAATTATTAAAATAAACAAAAAAAAAAAAGAAAAAAAAATCTTCCCTGTCACTGTCCCTACACATTAGGAAAGAAAAAACTAAGCGGCAGTTACTGTATAAAGTCCCCTCCAAAGATAACTTGTCAACCTGTAAGAAGGAAAGGCTTAATTCTCATGAAGAGACTTTTATGGTCCGGATTTGTCTGGGGTCCATAGATGTTAATGAGTCTCAACTCTTGTCCCTAAGATTAAACACCTCTCCATTTCTAACTTGATTATACTTTGGCATTTGAACGGTGCAGTAAAAAGAACCGCCACTCTGCTATACGGCTCGGCCGCAAGAGACCAGTAGGAGGGCACTCGTCGCCATTCCCTCCTGGCTTTTTACGACTTCTGCCAAATGTCTAGTCTCCTGCAAAAACAAATCTCACACATGATAGGGTTAGATACAGACGGTCACTAATGTCATCCAGCGTCTCACAAGGAAGAGGCGTGGCTACTGCATACTGAACGGTGTGGAGGGCGGGGCCAGCCTGTGACACATCACACTGCAAAGCATGCTGGGACAGGAAGTGCTGGATGTAAACATCCTGTAAAGGTCCAGACAGGGGGAAGAAAAGCACCGACATGAAAAACAGGTATTGAGGGCAGAAATCTGCAGTGGAAGGAGCAAATAAAAAAAAAATGTTTTGGGACTGGAGAAACTCATTAACCCATTCTGCTGCGGATAACTTCTCTCTTCATGTCCGCCGCTGTATGTCTATGGTACTGCAGTAGCGGACAGGAAGAGAGAAGGGAGACGGCACATGCGCACTTCTTCTCATACAGCCGATCAGCGGGGGTACTGGGTGTCACCCCTGCCAATCTGATATTGATCAATAGAAAAGGATCGGAGAACCCCTTTAACATATGCCGTTAAGTCTCTATGTCATAATGTGGCTCCCAGTATTAACAATGCCCCCATTAGCAACCCCAGTATTAATAGTGCGCCGAGTAATAATAATGTCTCCATTAGTGCCCCCCAGAATGAATAATACCCCCATTAGATCCCCAAGTAATAGTAATGTCTCCATGAGTGCCCCCATTAATAGTAATGCCTTAATTAGTGCCCCACAGAATGAATAATTCTCCTATAAGATGACTCTGTAGATGATGAGGTAAGTGACGAGGATGACAGGATCAGGTAAGTGACGAAGCTGTAGAGGCTCAGGTATGTGATAATGAACTACAACCTAAGCCCTGGTGAGGACCCTCAGGATCCAAACATAATCAATATAACAGTTGTGTGACCAAAAAAATCCCTTTAGGGTTCCTAACAAATAATTACACAATAAAAACTACATCTTCATTTGATACATTTTAAAATGCCCAAAACTAAAGACCGATAGACCATGTACGTATAAAACTATCGGGGACTGTCGTCTAGTATATAACATGCAGATGAGGACAAAATTTATGTATGATTTCACTGTGTTCTTATTAAACACTGTTTTTGATGCTAGCCTGTGTGGTGTATTTATTGCTTCTCACGTGTCACAATTGTGTATGTTGTACATACAGTTGCAAGAAAAAGTATGTGAACCCCTTGGAATGATATGGATTTCTGCACAAATCGGTCATAAAATGTGATCTGATCTTCATCTAAGTCACAACAATAGACAATCACAGTCTGCTTAACTAATAACATACAAATAATTAAATGTTACCATGTTTTTATTGAACACACCATGTAAACATTCACAGTGCAGGTGGAAAAAGTATGTGAACCCCTAGACTAATAACATCTCCAAGAGCTAATTGGAGTGAGGTGTCAGCCAACCGGAGTCCAATCAATGAGATGAGATTGGAGGTGTTGGTTACAGCTGCCCTATAAAAAACACACACCAGTTCTGGGTTTGCTTTTCACAAGAAGCATTGCCTGATGTGAATGATGCCTCGCACAAAAGAGCTCTCAGAAGACCTACGATTAAGAATTGTTGACTTGCATAGGAAAAGGGTTATAAAAGTATCTCCAAATGCTGTTCATCAGTCCACGGTAAGAAAAATTGTCTATAAATGGAGAAAGTTCAGCACTGCTGCTACTCTCCCTAGGAGTGTCCGTCCTGTAAAGATGACTGCAAGAGCACAGCGCAGACTGCTCAATGAGGTGAAGAAGAATCCTAGAGTGTCAGCTAAAGACTTACAAAAGTCTCTGGCATATGCTAACATCCCTGTTAGCGAATCTACGATACGTAAAACACTAAACAAGAATGGATTTCATGGGAGGATACCACAGAGGAAGCCACTGCTGTCCAAAAAACATTGCTGCACATTTACAGTTTGCACAAGAACACCTGGATGTTCCACAGCAGCACTGGCAAAATATTCTGTGGACAGATGAAACCAAAGTTGAGTTGTTTGGAAGAAACACACAACACTATGGGCCAGATTTATCATTAGCTCAGGTCAGAATAATGGAGTGAATAAGTCCCAAAAAAGTCCCAAAAGCTAAAACTGCGCACAAATTTGCGACTTTTTTCTGCTCTGCACTATGCTCGCCAGTTTTCTGAAAGTGGGCGTGTTTTCTTATGTAAATGAATCTCTAGACAGATTTACTATTGGGACTATTTAAAAAGTCGCAAAAAAGTCGCAATTTCACTCCAGTGTGGACCATGCTTATCTTATGAGACATTTTAATAGAACATGAGACTTTTTCATAAAAACGTGCGACTTTTTCATAAAGATGTGCGACTTTTGTAAAGCTGCTTACTGACGGATAAACTGCTACCGTCAAACCACATTTATTACAGTCTTAAAGGGCCGATCATAAATCTGACTTGGCTAAAACTGACTTTAGCCATATGTTAAAGTGGAGTGAGCTGTCAGAGTCATGATAAATCTGGCCCTATGTGTGGAGAAAAAGTGAAGTATGGTGGTGGGGGCATCATGGTTTGGGGCTGCTTTGCTGCATCAGGACCTGGACGGATTGCTATCATCGAAGGAAAAACGAATTCCCAAGTTTATCAAGACATTTTGCAGGAGAACTTAAGGCCATCTGTCCACCAGCTGAAGCTCAACAGAAGATGGGTGTTGCAACAGGACAACGACCCAAAGCATAGAAGTAAATCAATAACAGAATGGCTTAAACAGAAGAAAATACGCCTTCTGGAGTGGCCCAGTCAGAGTCCTGACCTCAACCTGATTGAGATGCTGTGGCATGACCTCAAGAAAGCGATTCACACCAGACATCCCAAGAATATTGCTGAACTGAAACAGTTCTGTAGAGAGGAATGGTCAAGAATTACTCCTGACCGTTGTGCACGTCTGATCTGCAACTACAGGAAACGTTTGGTTGAAGTTATTGCTGCCAAAGGAGGTTCAACCAGTTATTAAATCCAAGGGTTCACATCCTTTTTCCACCAGGACTGTGAATGTTTACATGGTGTGTTCAATAAAAACATGGTAACATGTAATTCTTTGTGTGTTATTAGTTAAGCAGACTGCGATTGTCTATTGTTGTGACTTAGCTGAAGATCAGATCACATTTTATGACCAATTTGTGCAGAAATCCATATCATTCCAAGGGGTTCACATATTTTTTCTTGCAACTGTGTGTGTATATATAAATATATACAGTCATGTGAAAAAATTAGGACACCCTTTGAAAGCATGTGGTTTTTTGTAACATTTTTAATAAAAGGTTATTTCATCTCCGTTTCAACAATACAGAGAGATTAAAGTAATCCAACTAAACAAAGAAAACTGAAGAAAAGTCTTTTCAAGATCTTCTGTAAATGTCATTCTACAAAAATGCCTATTCTAACTGAGGAAAAAGATAGGACACCCTCACATGTATTCCCTCTTAAATTGGCTCAGATCTCACACAGGTATATCACACCAGGTGCACATAATTAGTAGATCGTTACTCTGCATGTTGAATGAGGCTTGCCCTATTTAAACCTCAGACATTTAGTTTGGTGTGCTCCTGACTGTTGAAGTGAGAGTGAGCACCATGGTGAGAGCAAAAGAGCTGTCAGAGGACTTCAGAAAAAAGATTGTAGCAGCCTATGAGTCTGGGAAGGGATTTAAAAAGATCTCAAAAGATTTTGAAATCAGCCATTCCACTGTCCGGAAGATAGTCTACAAGTGGAGGGCTTTCAAAACAACTGCCAACATGCCCAGGACTGTCGCCCCAGCAAGTTCACCCCAAGAGCAGACCGCAAGATGCTAAAAGAGGTCTCCAAAAACCCTAAAGTGTCATCTCGAGAACTACAGCAGGCTCTGGCTACTGTTGATGTAGAAGTACATGCCTCTACAATCAGAAAGAGACTGTACAAGTTTAACTTGCATGGGAGGTGTGCAAGGAGGAAACCTTTGCTTTCCAAGAGAAACATCAATGCCAGACTGACATTTGCCAGAGATAAAGTTGACAAAGACCAGGACTTCTGGAATAATGTTCTTTGGACAGATGAGTCCAAAATTGAATTATTTGGACACAACAGCAGAGGACATGTTTGGCGTAAACCAAACACAGCATTCCAAGAAAAGAACCTCATACCAACTGTGAAGCATGGAGGTGGAAGTGTCATGGTTTGGGGCTGCTTTGCTGCAGCAGGACCTGGTCAGCTCACCATCATAGAATCCACGATGAATTCTACTGTGTATCAGAAGGTGCTTGAAGAACATGTGAGACCATCAGTTAGAAAATTAAAGCTGAAGCGGAACTGGACCATGCAACATGACAATGACCCAAAACATACTAGTAAATCAACCAAAGATTGGCTGAAAAAGAAGAAATGGAGAGTCCTGGAATGGCCAAGTCAAAGTCCAGATTTGAATCCCATTGAGATGCTGTGGGGTGACTTGAAAAGGGCTGTACGTGCAAGAAACCCCTCAAACATCTCACAGCTGAAAAAGTTCTGCATTGAGGAGTGGGGTAAAATTTCCTCAGACCGATGTCGAAGACTAGTAGATGGCTACAAGAACCGTCTCACTGCAGTTATTTCAGCCAAAGGAGGTAACACTCGCTATTAGGGGCAAGGGTGTCCTATCTTTTTCCTCAGTTAGAATAGGCATTTTTGTAGAATGACATTTACAGAAGATCTTGAAAAGACTTTTCTTCAGTTTTCTTTGTTTAGTCGGATTACTTTAATCTCTCTGTATTGTTGAAACGGAGATGAAATAACCTTTTATTAAAAATGTTACAAAAAACCACATGCTTTCAAAGGGTGTCCTAATTTTTTCACATGACTGTATATACAGACGTGGACAAAATTGTTGGTACCCTTTGGTCAATGAAAGAAAAAGTCACAATGGTCACAGAAATAACTTTAATCTGACAAAAGTAATAATAAATTAAAATTCTATAAATGTTAACCAATGAAAGTCAGACATTGTTTTTCAACCATGCTTCAACAGAATTATGTAAAAAAATAAACTCATGAAACAGGCATGGACAAAAATGATGGTACCCCTAGAAAACACAGAACATAATGTGACCAAAGGGACATGTTAATTCAAGGTGTGTCCACTAATTAGCATCACAGGTGTCTACAACCTTGTAATCAGCCATTGGGCCTATATATATGGCTCCAGGTAATCACTGTGTTGTTTGGTGATATGGTGTGTACCACACTCGACATGGACCAGAGGAAGCAAAGGAAAGAGCTGTCTCAAGAGATCAGAAAGAAAATTATAGACAAGCATGTTAAAGGTAAAGGCTATAAGACCATCTCCAAGCAACTAGATGTTCCTGTGAGTACAGTTGCACATATTATTCATAAGTTTAAGATCCATGGGACTGTAGCCAACCTCCCTGGACGTGGCCGCAGGAGGAAAATTGATGACAAATCTAAGAGACGGATAATCCGAATGGTAACAAAAGAGCCTAGAAAGACTTCTAAAGAGATTCAAGGTGAACTTCATGCTCAAGGAACATCAGTGTCAGATCGCACCATCCGTCGTTGTTTGAGCCAAAGTGGACTACATGGGAGACGACCAAGGAGGACACCATTGTTGAAAACGAATCATAAAAAAGCAAGACTGGAATATGCCAAACTACATGTTGACAAGCCACAAAGCTTCTGGGAGAATGTCCTGTGGACAGATGAGACAAAAATCGAAGTTTTTGCCAAGGCACATCAGCTGTATGTTCACAGACGAAAAAATGAAGCATATCAAGAAAAGAACACTGTCCCTACTGTGAAACATGGAGGAGGCTCTGTTATGTTCTGGGGCTGCTTTGCTGCGTCTGGCACAGGGTGTCTTGAATCTGTGCAGGGTACAATGAAATCTCAAGACTATCAAGGAATTCTAGAGAGAAATGTACTAGCCAGTGTCAGAAAGCTTGGTCTCAGTCGCAGGTCATGGGTCTTGCAACAGGACAATGACCCAAAACACACCGCTAAAAACACCCAAGAATGGCTAAGAGGAAAAAATTGGACTATTCTAAAGTGGCCTTCTATGAGCCCTGACCTCAATCCTATTGAGCATCTTTGGAAGGAGCTGAAACATGCAGTCTGGAAAAGGCACCCTTCAAACCGGACACAACTGGAGCAGTTTGCTCATGAGGAGTGGGCCAAAATACCTGCTGAGAGGTGCAGATGTCTCATTGACAGTTACAGGAAGCGTTTGATTGCAGTGATTGCCTCAAAAGGTTGCGCAACAAAATATTAAGTTAGGGGTACCATCATTTTTGTCCATGCCTGTTTCATGAGTTTATTTTTTTACATAATTCTGTTGAAGCATGGTTGAAAAACAATGTCTGACTTTCATTGGTTAACATTTATAGAATTTTAATTTATTATTACTTTTGTCAGATTAAAGTTATTTCTGTGACCATTGTGACTTTTTCTTTCATTGACCAAAGGGTACCAACAATTTTGTCCACGTCTGTATATATATATATATATATATATATATTACACCCACCCACAGTATATTATATGGACAAACTCACGTCCATTTATTGATACACACAGTGTCTGCTGGCTGGTGGAAGAGAGAACATGAAGGAGCCCCTGGTGCTAGCTTACTGATATTGCGCATCTGTATGTAGCGCTTGCTACTGTAGTAATTACTACACACAAATAGGGTTGAGCGAACCCGAACTGTAAAGTTCGAGTTCATACCGAACTTTAGGATTTTTGGACCCCGAACATTTCCGTTTGGGTTTGGTGTTCGGCGCTTTCTTGGTGCTTTTTGAAAGGGTGCAGAGCAGCCAATCAATAAGCGTCATACTACTTGCCCCAAGAGGCCATCACAGCCATGCCTACTAATGGCATGGCTGTGATTGGCCAGAGCAGCATGTGACCCAGGCTCTATATAAGCTGGAGTCATGTAGCGCTGCACGTCACTCTGCTGTTACAAGTGTAGGGAGAGGATGCTGCTGGACTTGTGATTTCAGGGAGAGAATAGGAGAGAATCTACAGACAAATAGTTGTGTGGGTGCAGGGCACAATCGTTTTACCCTGCCCTGAGTCCATTGACCAAAAAATGCTAACTTTTAGAATTCTGTTAGTTAGGTGGGCGGCGGCGGCCATTTTATGAATGCTCAGTGCACCAGCACTGCATCTGAGCTTTTGGGACATTGCAAATCACCATTTTTTGGGGGCAAACTACAACATCTGGATTAGTCAGTGTGCAATTTAACCACCTCAGCCCCCCCTAGCTTAAACACCCTTAACCCCTTAAGGACCAGGCTCATTTTCACCTTAAGGACCAGGCCATTTTTTGCAAATCTGACCAGTGTCACTTTAAGTGCTGATAACTTTAAAACGCTTTTACTTATACAGGCCATTCTGAGATTGTTTTTTCGTCACATATTGTACTTCATGACACTGGTAAAATAAAGTCAAAAAAATTAATTGTTTTGCATAATAAAATACCTAATTTACCAAAAATTTGGAAAAATTTGCAAATTTCAAAGTTTCAGTTTCTCTACTTCTGTAATACATAGTAATACCCCCAAAAATTGTGATGACTTAACATTCCCCATATGTCTACTAAATGTTTGAATTATTTTGGGAATGATATTTTATTTTTTGGGGATGTTACAAGGCTTAGAAGTTTAGAAGCAAATCTTGACATTTTTCAGAAATTTACAAAAACCCAATTTTTAGGGACCACTACAGCTCTGAAGTCACTTTGCGAGGCTTGCATAATAGAAACCGCCCAAAAATGACCCCATTCTATAAACTACACCCCTCAAGGTATTCAAAACTGATTTTACAAACTTCGTTAACCCTTTAGGTGTTGCACAAGAGTTATTGGCAAATGGGGATGAAATTTGAGAATTTCATTTTTTTGCCTAATTTTCCATTTTAACCCATTTTTTCCACTAACAAAGCAAGGGTTAACAGCCAAACAAGACTGTATCTTTATTGCCCTGACTCTGCCATTTACAGAAACACCCAATATGTGGCCGTAAACTACTGTACGGCCACACAGCGGGGCGTAGAGTGAAAGGTGTGCCGTATGGTTTTTGGAAGCCAGATTTTGCTGGACAGTTTTTTTGACACCATGTCCCATTTGAAGCCCCCTGATGCACCCCTAGAGTAGAAACTCCATAAAAGTGACCCCATCTAAGAAACTACACCCCTCAAGGTATTCAAAACTGATTTTACAAACTTTGTTAACCCTTTAGGTGTTGCACAAGATTTAATGGAAAATAGAGATACAATTTCAAAATTTCACTTTTTTGGCAGATTTTCCATTTTAATATTTTTTTTTCCAGTTACAAAGCAAGGGTTAACAGCCAAACAAAACTCATTATTTATGGCCCTGATTCTGTAGTTTACAGAAACACCCCATATGTGGTCGTAAACCACTGTACGGGCACACGACAGGGCGCAGAAGGAAAGGAATGCCATACGGTTTTTGGAAGGCAGATTTTGCTGGACTGTTTTTTTTACACCATGTCCCATTTGAAGCCCCCCTGATGCACCCCTAGAGTAGAAACTCCAAAAAAGTGACCCCATTTTAGAAAGTACGGAATAGGGTGGCAGTATTGTTGGTACTAGTTCAGGGTAGATATGATTTTTGGTTGCTCTATATTACACTTTTTGTGCGGCAAGGTAACAAGAAATAGCTTTTTTGGCACTTTTTTTTTTTGTTATTTACAACATTCATCTGACAGGTTAGATCATGTGGTAATTTTATAGAGCAGGTTGTCACGGACGCGGTGATGCCTAATATTTATACAATTTTTTTTTATTTATGTAAGTTTTATACAATAACTTCATTTTTAAAACCAAAAAATTGTTTAGTGTCTCCATAGTCTGAGAGCCATAGTTTTTTCAGTTTTTGGGCGATTATCTTGAGTAGGGTCTAATTTTTTGCGGGATGAGATGACAGTTTGATTGGCACTATTTTGGGGTGCATATGACTTTTTGATCGCTTGCTATTACACTTTTTGTGACGTAAGATGGCAAAAAATAGCTTTTTTTACACCGTTTTTTTTTTTTTTTTTTACGGTGGTCACCTGAGGGGTTAGGTCATATGATATTTATTTATATAGAGCCGGTCGATACGGACGCGGCAATACCTAATATGTGTACTTTATTTTTATTTATGTAGGTTTTACACAATGATTTTATTTTTGAAACAAAAAAAATGATGTTTTAGTGTTTCCATAGTCTAAGAGCCATATTTTTTTCAGTTTTTGGGCGATTATCTTGAGTAGGGTCTCATTTTTTGCGGGATGAGATGACGGTTTGATTGGTACTATTTTGGCGTACATGCGACTTTTTTGATCACTTTTATTACCTTTTTTGGGAAGTAAGGTGGGCAAAATTTCAATTTTCTCGTAGTTTTTATTTTTTTATTTTTATGGCGTTCACTGTGCGGGGAAAGTAACATGGCCGTTTTATAGATCAGGTCGTTACGGACGCGGCGATACCTAATATGTGTAGTTTATTTTATTTTTTTAATTTTTATTCAGTGATAAATGTTTTTTTTTTTTATCTTAACTTTTTTCACTTATTCTTTTTATTTTTTGACCCAGACCCACTTGGTTCTTGAAGATCCAGTGGGTCTGATGTCTGTAAAATACAGTACAGAACCTATATAGGTTTCTGTACTGTATTTTACTTACACTGAACAGATCTATGCTTTCAGCACAGATCTGTTCAGCACCATGGACAGCAGGACGCCTGAGCAGGCGTCCTGTTGCCATGGGAACCTTCCCCGTCTGCTCAGTTATGGTCAGAACTTCGCAGACGGGGAAGGGTGAGGACGGGGCTTCGGGGGGCTCTCTGGGGGCTCTCTCCCTCTCCATCGGGGGGCTGCAAAGGCACAGCAGCCCCCCGATCGGAGAGGGAGGGAGCTCCCTCTTACTGTTTACCTTTTCCATACAGCGGTCCGTACGGACCGCTGTATGGAAAGGGTTAAACGGCTGACATCGAATCAACGATGTCAGCCGTTTATACCAGGGTGCCAGCAATGTGCTGGCACCCTGGTATACCCACTGTACACCAACGATCACGCAATAGGAGGCGGGCGGGGGATCGCGATCCCGCCTGCCGCACCGCCCGCCTCCCGCAACGCCCCCACCGCCTGCGACACCCCCCCCGCACCACCCGCCGCCATCAAATCATGCAGGGGTGCAGGGGGGGTGTACTATATTGATTTTAGGCACTCTAAAGTTTCTGATCCCCGCGGTCAGGGACCGCGGGGATCAGAAACTGCAAAAAGCGCAGCAAACCGCAGGTCTGAATTGACCTGCGGTTTTCTGCGATCGTCGATGCGGGGGGGTCAAATGACCCCCCCTGCATTGTTACAGGATGCCGGCTGAATGATTTCAGCCGGCATCCCGTTCCGATTAACCCCCGCGGCGCCGGCATCGCTATTTAAAGCCATGACGTACCGGTACGTCATGTGTCCTTAAGGACTCTGGAAACATGCCGTACCGGTACGTCATGTGTCCTTAAGGGGTTAATGACCAGACCACTTTTTACAATTCTGCACTACACTACTTTCACCGTTTATTGCTCGGTCATACAACTTACCGCCCAAATGAATTTTACCTCCTTTCCTTCTTACTAATAGAGCTTTCATTTGGTGGTATTTCATTGCTGCTGACATTTTAACTTTTTTTGTTATTAACCCTTTCACGTCTGCAATCTGTATATATACGTGATAGCTGCACATACCCCGTGCAGCTACCACGTATATATACGTTCTGGCAGCTCTTTAATCCAAGTGCTGCAAAACGCTTGGATTAAAGCTTCTGCCCCTGCCCTGTATGCTGTCACGGACAGCATACAGTGCAGTAATGCCGGCAAGGGACCA
The DNA here is from genome assembly GCF_014858855.1 of Bufo gargarizans. Classification (NCBI taxonomy): domain Eukaryota; kingdom Metazoa; phylum Chordata; class Amphibia; order Anura; family Bufonidae; genus Bufo; species Bufo gargarizans. Next base: position 6,695,497 of record NC_058082.1, read on the forward strand.
ATCAGAGTGGCCCCTTGCCGGCAATCGATCCGATTGGTTAGTCTGTGCAGACTAACCAATCGGATCGCGGCAGCGTTAAAATGCCGGTTTCAGGCTCTGGTCTGCGCTCTGCAGATCAGAGCCTGAAATTGGTAAGGTGTCCTTGTGCCCCCCGATCCTCCAAGCCTTTGGTGCCCGCCTTTGGTGCCCCTCTGTGGTCCCCCCACCATCTGTGCCCCGCTGACCTGTGCAACGCCGATCTGTGCCTCCTGCGCTGATCTCCTTCCTGCCCTGATGCGGTCCGCCCCCTGCATTAATTTTCTGGCCGCCCCCCCCCCAAAGCTGCCCCCGATTCCCCATTCTGTGTGCAATGGCAGCGGCTCCATTCCTGAGCCGCCGCCATCAGCAGAGAGTGTCAGCTCTATGCTGACACTCTCCTGTAACCCCATAGATGCTGCGGTTGCGGCATCCATCGGGTTAACAGAGGGAGGGGGCTCCCCCTCTCCACCATCGGGGCTGCAGCGCTGTGATTGCAGCGCCCGATGGTTGCCATGGCAACCGGACGCTTTGCAAAAGCGTCCGGTTGCCATGGCAAAGGCGTCCAGTGCTGCCACCTACAGGCAGTCTGGAAGTATTATACTTTGCAATGCAAGAGCATTGCAAAGTATAGTACAACTATCAGCGGGAGGGAACTGATAAAAAAAAAAGTGAAAATAATAAAAGTAAAAATAAATCAATAAATAAATAAAAATGTAAATAAAAAAAAAGACATTGCCTTTTCCTGTAAAAAAATGAAAAAATAAAATAAAATACACATATTAGGTGTCACCGCGTCCGTAACGACCGTCTCTATAAATATATCACGTGATGGACCCCGTCCGATAAACACCATAAAAATAAATTAAAAAAAAAAACAGTGCCAAAAAACCTATTTTTGTCACCTTACATCACAAAAAGTGCAACAGCAAGCGATCAAAAAGGCTTATGACCCCCAAAATAGTACCAATCAAACCATCACTTCGTCCCGCAAAAAATGATACCCTATTTAAGACAATCGCCCAGAAAATAAAAAAGCTATGGCTCTCAGACTATAGAGACACTAAAACATCATTTTTTTGGTTTCAGAAATGCTATTATTGTGTAAAACTTAAATAAATAAGAAAAAGTATACATATTAGGTATTGCTACGTCCGTAACGATCTTCTCTATAAAACTATCACATGACCTAACTCCTCAGATGAACGCTGTGAAAATAAATAAATGAAAACTGTTCCAAAACAGCCAATTTTTGGGTCACCTTGCCCCATAAAGTGTAATAATGAATGATCAAAAAATCCTATGTACCCAAAAATGATACCAATAAAAACCTCAACACTTTCTGCAAAAAACGAGCCCCTGCACAAGACGATCGGCAGAAAAATAAAAAACATATGGCGTTCAGAAAACCAATCCAGCACAATCTACCTTCCAAAAACCATGTGGCGCTCCTTTCCTTCTGCGCCCTGCCGTGTGCCCGTACAGCAGTTTACGACCACATGTGGGGTGTTTCTGTAAACCGCGGAATCAGGGTAATAAATATTGAGTTTTGTTTGGCTGTTAACCCTCAATGTGTTAAAGAAAAAAAATATATAAAATGGAAAATCTGCCAAAAAAGTGAAATTTTTTAATTTCATCTCCATTTTCCTTTAATTCTTGTGGAACGCCTAAAGGGTTAACAAAGTTTGTAAAATCAGTTTTGAGTAACTTGAGGGGTGTAGTTTCTATAATGGGTTCATTTATGGGGGTTTCCACTATGTAAGCCCCACAAAGGGACTTCAGACCTGAACTGGTCCTTAAAAAGTGGGTTTTGGAAATTTTCTTAAAAATTGTAAGAATTGCTTCTAAACTTCTAAGCCTTCTAACGTCCTAAAAAAATAAAATGACATTTCCAAAATGATGCCAACATAAAGTAGACATATGGGGAATGTTAAGTAATAAATATTTTATTAGGTATCACTTTCTGTTTTAGACGCAGAGAAATGGAAATTTGGAAAATTGTGAACTTTTTCCTAATTTTTGGTAAATTTGGGATTTTTTCATAAATAAAGGTGAAATATATTGACTCAAATATATGACTATCATGAAGTACAATGTGTCACGAGAAAACAATCTCAGAATGGCGTGGATAAGTAAAAGTGTTCCAAAGCTATTACCACATAAAGTGACGCATGTCAGATTTGTAAATTTTGACCTGGACACTGGGGCATCAATGACCCTTGGTCATGAAAGGGTTAATCGAAATTTACTGATTTTTTTTGGCAAAAAAATTACATTTTTCACTTTCAGTTGTAATATTTTTCAAAAAAAAAACTACATTTCTATATACATCTTTCTCTAAATTTATTGTTCTACATGTCTTTGATAAAAAAAATGTTTGGGTAAAAAAAAATGGTTTGGGTAAAAGTTATAGCGTTTACAAACTATGGTACAAAAATGTGAATTTCCGCATTTTGAAGCAGCTCTGACTTTCTGAGCACCTGTCATGTTTCCTGAGGTTCTACAATGCCCAGACAGTAGAAAACCCCCACAAATAACCCCATTTCGGAAAGTAGACACCCTAAGATATTCACTGATGGGCATAGTGAGTTTATAGAACTTTTTATTTTTGGTCACAAGTTAGTGGAAAATGATATATATATATTTTTTCTTACAAAGTCTCATATTCCACTAACTTGTGACAAAAAATGAAAACTTCCATGAACTCACTATGCCCATGACGAAATACCTTAGGGTGTCTTCTTTCCAAAATGGGGTCACTTGTGGGGTAGTTATACTGCCTTGGCATTTTAGGGGCCCTAATGCGTGAGAAGTAGTTTGAAATTCAAATGTGTAAAAAATGTCCTGTGAAATCCTAAAGGTGCTCTTTAGAATTTGTGCCCCTTTGCCCACCTAGGCTGCAAAAAAGTGTCACACATGTGGTATCGCCGTACTCAGGAGAAGTTGGGCAATGAGTTTTGGGGTGTCTTTTTACATATACCCATGCTGGGTGAGATAAATATCTCTGTCAAATGACAACTTTGTATAAAAAAAATTGAAAAGTTGTCTTTTAGAGAGATATTTCTCTCACCCAGCATGGGTATATGTAAAAATACACCCCAAAACATGTTGCCCTACTTCTTCTGAGTACGGCTATACCACATGTGTGACACTTTTTTGCAGCCTAGGTGGGCAAAGGGGTACAAATTCTAAAGAGCACCTTCAGGATTTCACAGGGCATTTTTTACACATTTGGATTTCAAACTACTTCTCACGCATTAGGGCCCCGCTGATGGTCATAGTGAGTTCATAGAAGTTTATATTTTTTGTCACAAGTTAGCAGAAAATGATGATTTTTTTTTCTTACAAAGTTTCATATTCCACTAACTTGTGACAAAAAATAAAAACTTCCATGAACTCACTATGCCCATCACGAAATACCTTGGGGTGTCTTCTTTACAAAATGGGGTCACATGCGGGGTAGTTATACTGCCCTGGCTTTTTAGGGGCCCTAATGTGTGAGGAGTAGTTTGAAATCAAAATGCGTAAAAAATGCCCTGTGAAATCCTGAAGGTGCTCTTTGGAATGTGGGCCCCTTTGCCCACCTTGGCTGCAAAAAAGTGTCACACATGTGGTATCGCCGTACTCAGGAGAAGTTGGGCAATGTGTTTTGGGGTGTCATTTTACATATACCCATGCTGGGTGACATAAATATCTCGGTCAAATGCCAACTTTGTACAAATTTTTTGGGGAAAAGTTGTCTTTTGCCGAGATATTTCTCCCACCCAGCATGGGTATATGTAAAATGACACCCCAAAACACATTGCCCAACTTCTCCTGAGTACGGCGATACCACATGTGTGACACTTTTTTGCAGCCAAGATGCGCAAAGGGGCCCAATTTCCAATGAGTACTTTCAGGATTTCACAGGGCATTTTTACGAATTTGGATTCCAAACTACTTCTCACGCATTCGGGCCCCTAAAATGCCAGGGCAGTACCACTACCCCACAAGTGCCCCCATACGCGCTTGCTTGGGATGTATTGTTTGAAGCCAAGGCGCCCGGTAAAATGTATAAGGGACTCGTCTACGCAGATGTTTTGCTCAGGGGTCTACAAATCTGCAAATTTGGCGTTAAAGTGGTCTATGAGGGGCCGAATTTTGTGGAGCCGGTCAAAAGCTGGGTGGCCTCTGGGACGGGAGGTGCTGTTGTCGCTAAAGTGCAGGAAATGCAGGATGGTTTCAAATCGTATCCTGGACATGGCAGCAGAGAACATGGGCATGTGATGAATTGGGTTTGTGGACCAATATGACCGCAATTCATGCTTTTTTATTAGGCCCATGCTGAGGAGAAGGCCCAGAAAAGTTTTAATTTTGGAAACTTGATCGGGTTTCCACCGGAAAGACTGGGCATAAAAGCTTCCCGGGTTGGCGGCTATAAATTGAGTGGCATATGGATTTGTTTCTGCCACAACTAAGTCCAACAGCTCCGCAGTCAAGAACAGCTCAAAAAACCCCAGTGCCGAACCGATCTGAGCTGTCTCAACCCGAACTCCAGACTGGGCGGTGAAAGGGGGAACTACTGGTGCGGCTGAAGTTGGGGGCTGCCAATCAGGGTTTGCCAGCACCTCACTGACTCTAGGGGCTCTAAGGGCCTGTCTGTGCGGTGGCTGCGACGGGGGAACTAATGCACGTGCCACCGTACCAGCTTCAACTGCCCTTCTGATGCTTGCCACTTCACCATGTTGTACGGCAGTGCTGGTACTAGGTCCAGGATGGGCTGCGCTGCTGGTGTATGCCTCACCACGTAATCCGACAGCGCCAGCCCCACTCTGCTGCCCTTGAAGCGGATCCTGCGCAACCTGTGGTCTAGCAACACGGGGCCGGGTATGCCTGGTGGTATCAGGGACCTCAACCTCCTCGTCCGAACTTTGGGTCAGACTGCCACTGCTTTCTACAGGTTCGTATTCTGACCCACTGGATTCGTCAGATGAGGGTTCCTATTCCTCATCCGACTGGGTCAGAAGCCTGTAGGCCTCTTCAGAAGAATACCCCTTATTTGCCATTTGGACTACTAAATTTAGGGGGTATTCCCTGAGACTACCCAAGAAAAAAACCAAGCCTGTCTTACAAATGGGAGGCTAGCGAAGTACCGGAGGCCGCTGCAATTGATAAAAAATATTAAAAAAATCATTTTTTTTATCGCCACAGCGCTTGTAAAGTGATTATGCAGTGATAAAAAATAAATAAAAAAATGTGTCACTGCGGCGGGGCGGGCGTGGGTGAACCCTGGGTTTTGGGTGGAGGGCGAGCTAAGGTGACACTAATACTATTATAGATAGTTCTGATCACTTACAGATACTATAAAAGTACAAATGCTGATTAGCGATACGCTAATCAGCGAATCAGTGACTGCGGTGCGGTGGGCTGGGCGCTAGCCGACGCTAACTGCCTAACAAAGGGGCCTAAACTATCCTAAACCTAACCGTCAATACTAGTGAGAAAAAAAAAGTAACAGTTTACACTGATCACTTTTTTCCCTTTCACTAGGTGATTGACAGGGGCGATCAAGGGGTTAATTGGGGTGATGGGGGGTGATCTGGGGGCTAAGTGTGCTGTTTGGTGTACTCACTGTGATGTCTGCTCCTCTGCTGGAACCAACCGACGAAAAGAACCAGCAGAGGAGCACAGCAGCCATTTAACACCTTATATTTATAAATTTAAGGTGTTATATGGCTTGTGATTCGTTTTTTGAAAATCACCAGCCTGCCAGCGACGATCATTGGCTGGCAGGCTGGTGACGAAATGCTCCTTTAACTTTTGCCGGCCCGCAATGCGCATGTGCGGGCCGGCTCTGACCGAAATCTCGCGTCTCGCGAGATGACGTGCCGGCGCGTCCAGGAGGAATTACAGGGCCGCCGCAAAGACGCATCACTGCGTGCGGCGGTCCTGAGGAGGTTAAGGTAGAAATACACCCATAATTTTCTAGGGTTTTAAAAACACACTATTTTTTTCAAAAAACTGTATTTTCCAGATCTGCAAGTATTAAATTCAAGTTTAATTTATATTAAATATGTTTTCATATTCCGTTAGCAAAAACAAAATTTTGGGCAATCTACAACATCTGTATTAGTCAGTGTGAAATTTAGGGTAGAAATACATCCATCATTTTCTGGGGTTTGAGAAACACACTATTTTGACATAAAAACACTATTTTCAGGCCTTGCAGCATCAGCACGTGTGAAATTATAGGCTTATATACTGCTGTCAAATTCAGTTGTTAAACAAACAGTCGTTTGGGCACAAAAAAATGTGGTTGGCAGCCTTTGATGCAGATGTCATTGTGAGATACACCCTTAATACATTTGGGTTAGATTCAGAGATATTAAATACCGCCATTTGGTGCACCAATATTGAATTCAGGCCTACACTGGTTCAGGCCCTGTGAGATACCCCCTCTACATACAGGGGTTTGATTTAGGCATTAGAAATACAGCACTTTTGTGCAAAGATATATTTACTGCATTCCTACAGAGGTTCAGGCCCTCTGAGATACTACCTCTACATACAGGGGTTTGAATTAGGCATTTTAAATACAGCCATTTTGTGCAAAGATATATTTACTGCAGGCCTACAGAGGTTCAGGCCCTCTGAGATACTACCTCTACATACAGGGGTTTGAATTAGGCATTTGAAATACAGCCTTTTTGTGCAAATATATATTTACTTCAGGCCTACACTGGTTCAGACCGTGTGAGATACCCCCTCTACATACATGAGTTTGAATCAGGTATTCGAAATACAGCCATTTTGGGCAAAGAAATCTTTTATTGAGGCCTAGTCTGGTTCAGGCCGTGTGAGATACACCCTTTACATACTGTCGTTCTATTCTACTATTAAACACCCATTTAGGGCAAGATCCTAAATTTAAAAAATAAGAGGAGAGCGTCAAATAAGGGACGTGGCCCAGGTCGTGGTGCTGCTGGTGGAGCTCCTGTTTCAGGGAGACGACGTGGTCGATCTGTGCCAGCTACACGCACAAGTAAAACCCCTTCCTCAGGTGCGAGTAGGCGACAAAACCTACAACGGTATTTGGTTGGGCCTAATGCTGCTCTACGAATGGTGAGGCCTGAACAAGTACAGGTGATAGTAGATTGGATTGCTGACAGTGGATCCAGTTCCTTCACATTGTCTCCCACCCAGTCTCCTGCTGAAAGACCACAGTTGGCACCTGCAGCCGATGTCCATCAGTCTTTCACCTCACCCCTTTGCAAATCAGCCAAGCAGTCTGAGCCCCAAGTCATGCAGCAGTCTCTTTTGCTTTTTGATGACTCTGTTAGCAGGGTTTCCCAGGGCCATCCACCAAGCCCTGCCCCAGAAGTGGAAGAGATTGAGTGCACCGATGCCCAACCACTTATTTTTCAAGATGAGTACATGGGAGGACCATTGTAGCACGTCTCGGATGATGACGAAACACAGGTGCCAACTGCTGGGGCTTTCGAAAGTGTGCAGACCGACAAGGAAGTCAGGGGTGAAGACTGGGTGGAAAATGATGTGGAGGACGATGAGGTCTTCGACCCCACATGTAATCAAGGTCATGCGAGTGACCGATGTAGTTCGGAGGAAGAGGCGGTGGTTGCACAGAGCCACCAGCACAGCAGAAGAGGAAGCAGGGTGCAAAAGCGGAGCGGCCGTCCTCTAGACAGTATGCCTCCTACTGCCCACCGCAGCAAGGGACCGAGCACACCAAAGCCAGCTCCAAGGAGTTCCCTGGCGTGGCAGTTCTTCAGACAATGTGCTGACGACAAGACACAAGTGGTTTGCATGCTGTGCAATCAGAGCCTGAAGCTGTTGTGCCTTTTCATAGGTAAATGTATTGATATCCAATTCATTCTACTCAAGATGGATGTTCATTGCCTTTAAGAGCCATGCTCGACTATATTTACAATTTTGTATGTCTTGAGTAAGCCAAAGTAAGGTCACACAAAGGTTTCTGCTTTAGTGTTATTCTTCTCATGAATGTACCAGTCTGAGAAGAATACTCCTTGTCTACTTTTAAATTTATGACGGAAGATAAAGATAAGCTCTATGCAGCTGGTGATAATTACCTATACAATTAGGCATTTATTAATGAAGCAAAATATATAATATTCATGTATTCATTTATTGAGCCTTAGTTAGTCCTTAGCATAAGACAATCAGTAGAACATATAATATATATTATATTAAACTGTTATATGTTATGAAGACAACATGTATCCAGTATATTATATATATTTCTCATTAGGAGAATCTTTGTCTCTAAAAGAGTGTCTGTGAAGATGTGTGTTTTGTAACAATTATTTCACATCTTTGGTATGAGAGGAGGTACTGATATCTCTGTGAGAAAACAAGGCCATTGAAGCCATTTATGATGAATAAATAAACAGTGTGAGAAACATTCAGAGAGACGCCTAGAGGTCTGTCTCTAATTGCTGAAAGTGTCAGAATTAATCCCTATAGCTTTGAATTAAAGCTTTTAAGGTCAAAATGTATACAATACGTTTTATTCAGACTTACATAAGTTAACCCTTTATACTATGAAGCAAATAGCTTACACAGCAGTGCCACCTAGGTATCAGTAGGTGACATTACAACAGTAGCAAAAGTGCATTCTGGGTAAGGCTATGACGTCATATTTCTTATCAATAGTCACACCCATCCGACAATGATTGGAAAGTTCCAAACTAGGAAGGTGTATCTAACTGATAAGTTTGTGATCATAAACCATACACAGGGGGAGACGAGGACACACACAAGAAAAAGAGGAGAAGGAGACAAGTTGAGCTCTCTAGAGGTGTCTATCAGGATGAAAGCCATGGTTAGATGCGCTATGATGGACCACCCAGCTTTCCTAGGAGCAGAAGTGAGATTTCTACTAGGAATTGGTAAGAGACACAGAAAATGATATTTCATTTTATTAAGACTAATTTGATGGTGTGGGTGAAATTATACCATCTAGATTGGCGAATAAATAAATTTATTAATTGATCATCTCCATATTGAGATGTAGTCTTAGGATATTGTGAGACTTCATTCTACCTGCAGAAGAATCAAGACTCATAATCTAGCAAAGCATTAAATGATTTGCATATATATATATATATATATTGATAGAACATTCTTTGCCAAGCTAAGTGATGGATTCCCACAGGAAAGACTTGTTTCAATTCCTTCCCATTTAAGATATGGTCTAGGAAAGATCCTAGATCCCTGTTATTTGTCTTAATAGTCTTACCAAAGTTATATGTGTGAAAATAGTCCAGGATACAGTTATCTCTTCTAAGTTATATCCTTGGATGGATTTGCCCATCTTGAAGTCATGTGATGTATAGTTGGTTAGAGGGGACGGAATGTATTTAGCGTTCCATATTGATGTCTAGGATTAGACATGCCCGTCCTGATATCATGAGGTTTTCTCTGAACAGAGGTAATGTATATAACTGATGTTTATATTTTGATATCCTAACCTAATAATAGCTTGGTTATAATGTGACAAGTTATTTCCACTCACATGTATTGTTAAGCTTGTAATGCTTTATATCAATGCTATATATATTCATTTGCATGTATCATTGTGTTTATTTATTTACTTATATATGTTTATAATCTTGTAACCAATAAATCTGCATATTTTTATAAACCTTTGTATTATTGTATAATGCAGAACTACATGTTTTATCATTAACGTCATCTCACGTCAAAAATAACTTATTTATCTGAGGAAATAGTCTGACTCAGATGTGAATTGTATCAATTAGGTTGTCTACAATTCCCCAAGTCATGATTTTAAGAATTTATGACAAATTTTATAAATTTAAATTTTTTATGGTTAATTATTTTTATGACCATAATTAATAATGCTTTATTGAATTATTACACCCCGACAAAGCGAGGCATAAACATTCTCAACCTGAGCACAACCTGCATGACCAGGCATCTAAAGGGAACCTGTCACCAGTTTTATGGTGTCCTAACTAAGGGCAACATAAATAAGTGACTGATTCGCTTAGAAAAATGCTGGGTCACTTTCTTTAATTGACCCAGTCAATCTGCCAACATCTTGTATTGAAAAGCTCCAGCTGATAATGATGAGTCATGAATATTCATGAGCGCCTGACTCTCCCCGCCCACCTGCTGCTGAATGACAGTTTGTTTCCATATGAATCAGCAGCAGGTGGGCAGGGGAGTAGCTATAGCTCTGAATTAAATATACGCTGGACTCAATGACATCACGCCGGACTCGAATCAGCTCATCAGCATGCAGCATCTTTGTGTGTATATTATGAGGTAACCATCTGTCACACCAGTAAGTGAATACATCTAAGGTACTTTTTAGTAGTTAATGATTGTATATAATTAGTTAGATTATAATCAAATATCCACATGACAGGTTTCCTTTAAGTGCAAAGCACGAGCTGCAGTAGAGTAAACACCTCAAAATCCAAGAAAGGTACACAATTGTCCAGCCAGGGCACAATTCTGGAGCATGAGGAGGTGGAGGATGAGGAGATGGAGGAGGAGGAGGAACCATGTTCACAGCAGGGTGGCACCCAGACCAGTTCATGGCCATCACTGGTGCGTGGCTGGGGGGATACAGAGGACACAGACGATAAACCTCCCACAGAGGACAGCTTTTCGTTGCCTCTGGGCAGCCTGGCACACATGAGCGATTACATGCTGCAGTGTCTCCGCAACGACCGCCGAGTTGCCTACATTCTAACTTGTGCTGATTACTGGGTGGCCACGCTGCTGGATCCCAGTTACAAGGACAACATACCGTCCTTAATTCCCTCACTGGAGCGTGATCGTAAAATGTACAAGCGCACGCTGGTAGACGCGCTGCTGGTGGCATTCCCACCTGACAGCGGGGGCACAGTAGAAGCACTAGGCGAAGGCAGAGGATGAGGAAGAGGTCGCCAACGCAGCTGGGGCACCGCCAGCACCTCAGAAGGCAGGGATAGCATGGCCGAAATGTGGAAAAGCTTTGTCAGCATGCCACAACAACCAGCACCTCCAGCTGATATGGAACGTCTTAGCAGGAGGCAGCATTTCACCAACATGGTCGAGCAGTATGTGTGCACACGCCTACACGTACTGAATGGCGGGTCTGCCCCTTTCAACTTCTGGGTTTTCAAATTGGGCACATGGCCTGAGCTTGCCCTTTACACCTTGGAGGTGCTGGCCTGCCCTGCAGCCAGTGTATTATCTAAACGTGTGTTTAGCACGGCAGGGGGCGTCATCACAGACAAGCGCAGCCGCCTGTCCACAGCCAATGTGTGGCTGGCTTGTGGCTGGCTCCGTCCCTCAGGTACGCCCCTGTCCCGGCCCCCTCCACCGCCTACCTCATCTGCTGCACGTGCGCCCTGCTCCAGTCCTGACTCCTTCTCCCCAGCCAGGCCCGAGCCGCGGACCGCCTGCGCCCCGCCTGCGCCCCGCCCACTACACCAGTCTAGTGTAGTGGGCGGGCGGTCCGCGGCTCGGGCCTGGCTGCCTGTGTGTGTGTACATAAAAAAAAATAATCAACAGAAGGCGGCCCGGACGGGCCCCCAGTGGCATAGGGCCCCATAGCCACTGCTATGGTTGCTATGGCGATCTATACGCCACTGTGATGTACCACTCCTATACCTAGTAGACCGAAAAAAAAAAAAACATTGTCAGTTACATTTTTTGTTGAAATTCACCAATTTTTGGGTGTAATATACCCCTCCTCTACCTAGTTGACAGCTTAATAAACTTTGAAAAGTTGTCACACTTTTATGCTTTAATAATTTCTCCCATATTTCAACTCTAATTTTAAATTTGAAAAAATGAATCCTCCCTTAAATTTGGTCTCTTTTTCTCACGCTCCCTCTCCAGCCTGGAACGCTGATTCCCCGCCACCCGTGATCACCATGGTAGGCGCATAAAAGAGCATCGATGAGAGAGCAGATATCAAATTGGATCGTGAACATCACGGGGACGTGCGACATGGTGGGACAGTAAGTGTGCACACGAACTGGCTGACAGGGGTCTCCAAATTAGGCACATGGCCTGAGCTTGCCCTTTACCCCTTGGAGGTGCTGGCCTGCCCTGCAGCCAGTGTATTGTCTGAACGTGTGTTTAGCATGACTAGAGGGGGTTATCACAGGTTATATTTCCCAATGTTTTGGGGTGTACCCTAATTTTAAAAATAAAATTTAAAACCAAAAACCAGTGTAGACTACCTCCTCCACGGCCGCTTACACCTACACCGCCACATCCACCGCCTCCTCAACCTCCTACTCCATATGGACCTGGTCCTCCTAGATCAAGATTATTATTTTTTATTTTTACGTATTTTATGTTATTTAACCACCTCAGGACCGCCTAACGCAGATCTGCGGTCCGGAGGTGGCAGCTGTGCGCTCAACAACACATATACGCGTCATCTCGTGAGACGCGAGATTTCCTGTGAACGCGCGCACACAGGCACGCGCGTTCACAGGAACGGAAGGTAAGCGAGTGGATCGTTCGCTGGCAGGCTGGAGATGTGATTTTTTTTTTTTAACCCCTAACAGGTATATTAGACGCTGTTTTGATAACAGCGTCTAATATACCTGCTACCTGGTCCTCTGGTGGTCCCTTTTGTTTGGATCGACCACCAGAGGACACAGGTAGCTGTGTAAAGTAGCACCAAACACCACTACACTACACTACACCCCCCCTGTCACTTATTAACCCCTTATGAACCCCTGATCACTTCATATACACTCCCTGATCACCCCCCCCTTCATTGATCACCCCCCTGTCATTGATCACCCCCCTGTCATTGATCACCCCCCTGTAAAGCTCCATTCAGACGTCCGTATGATTTTTACGGATCCACGGATACATGGATCGGATCCGCAAAACGCATACGGACGTCTGAATGGAGCCTTACAGGGGGGTGATCAATGACAGGGGGGGTGATCACGCATATAGACTTCCTGATCACTTCCCTGTCATTGATCACCCCCCTGTCATTGATTACCCCCCTGTAAGGCTCCATTCAGACGTCCGTATGATTTTTACGGATCCACGGATACATGGATCGGATCCTCAAAACGCATACATACATCTGAATGGAGCCTTACGGGGGGTGATCAATGACATGGGGGTGATCACGCATATAGACTTCCTGATCATTTCCCTGTCATTGATCACCCCCCTGTCATTGATCACCCCCCTGTAAGGCTCCATTCAGACGTCCGTATGATTTTTACGGATCCACGGATACACGGATCGGATCCGCAAAACGCATACGGACGTCTGAATGGAGCCTTACAGGGGGGTGATCAATGACAAGGCTCCATTCAGACATTTTTTTTGGCCCAAGTTAGCGGAAATTATTATATATTTTATTTTTATTTTTTTCTTACAAAGTCTCATATTCCACTAACTTGTGTCAAAAAATAAAATCTCACATGAACTCACCATACCCCTCACGGAATCCAAATGCGTAAATTTTTTTAGACATTTATATTCCAGACTCCTTCTCACGCTTTAGGGCCCCTAAAATGTCAGGGCAGTATAAATACCCCACATGTGACCCCATTTCGGAAAGAAGACACCCCAAGGTATTCCGTGAGGGGCATATTGAGTCCATGAAAGATTGAAATTTTTGTCCCAAGTTAGCGGAAAGGAAGACTTTGTGAGAAAATAAAAAAAAAAAAAAATTTACGCTAACTTGTGCCAAAAAAAAATAAATTCTAGGAACTCGCCATGCCCCTCACGGAATACCTTGGGGTGTCTTCTTTCCAAAATGGGGTCACATGTGGGGTATTTATACTGCCCTGGCATTTTAGGGGCCCGAAAGCGTAAGAAGAAGTCTGGGATCCAAATGTCTAAAAATGCCCTCCTAAAAGGAATTTGGGCCGCTTTGCGCATCTAGGCTGCAAAAAAGTGTCACACATCTGGTATCGCCATACTCAGGAGAAGTTGGGGAATGTGTTTTGGGGTGTCATTTTACATATACCCATGCTGGGTGAGATAAATATCTTGGTCAAATGCCAACTTTGTATAAAAAAATGGGAAAAGTTGTCTTTTGCCAAGATATTTCTCTCACCCAGCATGGGTATATGTAAAATGACACCTCAAAATACATTCCCCAACTTCTCCTGAGTACGGCGATACCACATGTGTGACACTTTTTTGCCGCCTAGATGGGCAAAGGGGCACACATTCCAAAGAGCAACTTTAGGATTTCACAGGTCATTTTTTACACATTTTGATTTCAAACTACTTTGCACACATTAGGGCCCCTAGAATGCCAGGGCAGTATAACTACCCCACAAGTGACCCCATTTTGGAAAGAAGACACCCCAAGGTATTCCGTGAGGGGCATGGCGAGTTCCTAGAATTATTATTTTTTTGTCACAAGTTAGCGGAAAATGATTTTTTTTTAGATTTTTTTTTTTCTAACAAAGTCTCATATTCCACTTACTTGTGACAAAAAATTAAAAATTCTAGGAACTCGCCATGCCCCTCACGGAATACCTTGGTGTGTCTTCTTTCCAAAATGGGGTCACTTGTGGGGTAGTTATACTGCCCTGGCAATTTAGGGGCCCTAATATGTGCGAAGTAGTTTGAAATCAAAATCTGTAAAAAATGGTCGGTGAAATCCTAAAGGTGCTCTTTGGAATGTGTGCCCCTTTGCCCACCTAGGCTGCAGAAAAGTGTCACACATCTGGTATCGCCGTACTCAGGAGAAGTTGGGCAATGTGTTTTAGGATGTCATTTTACATATACCCATGCTGGGTGAGATAAATATCTTGGTCAAATGCCAACTTTGTATAAAAATAATTGCCAAGATATTTCTCTCACCCAGCATAGGAATATGTAAAATGACACCCCAAAACACATCCCCCAACTTCTCCTGAGTACGGCGATACCACATGTGTGACACTTTTTTGCAACCTAGGTGGGCAAAGGGGCACACATTCCAAAGAGCACCTTTCGGATTTCACCGGTCATTTTTTACACATTTTGATTTCAAACTTCTTCTCACGCATCTGGGCCCCTAAATTGCCAGGGCAGTATAACTAGCCCACAAGTGACCCCATTTTGGAAAGAAGACACCCCAAGGTATTTTGTGATCGGCATAGTGTGTTCATGGAAGTTTTTATTTTTTGTCACAAGTTAGTGGAATATGTGGGGAAAAAAAAAAAAAATCATCATCATTTTCCACTAACTTGTGACAAAAAATAAAAAGTTCTATGAACTCACTATGCCCATCAGTGAATACCTTAGGGTGTCTACTTTCCGAAATGGGGTCATTTGTGGGGTGTTTGTACTGTCTGGCCATTGTAGAACCCCAGGAAACATGACAGGTGCTCAGAAAGTCAGAGCTGCTTCAAAAAGCGGAAATTCACATTTTTGTACCATAGTTTGTAAATGCTATAACTTTCACCCAAATCATTTTTTTTTGACCCAAACTTTTTTTTTAATCAAAGACACGTAGAACAATAAATTTAGCGAAAAATTTATACATGGATGTCGTTTTTTTTTTTTGCAGAATTTTACAACTGAAAGTGAAAAATGTAATTTTTTTGCAAAAAAATCACTAAATTTCGATTAATAACAAAAAAAGTAAAAATGTCAGCAGCAATGAAATACCACCAAATGAAAGCTCTATTAGTGAGAAGAAAAGGAGGTAAAATTCATTTGGGTGGTAAGTTTTATGACCGAGCAATAAACGGTGAAAGTAATGTAGTGCAGAAGTGTAAAAAGTGGCCTGGTCAGCTAGCGGGGTTGAAGTGGTTAAAGTCATTTCCCTATCCACATTTGTTTGCAGGGCACTTCTCATGCTCTTACCCACATTTTGATGCCATTTGCAGCCGTCTAGCCCTTTCCATGACATTTTTACAGCCATTTTAGTGTTCAAAAGTTCGGGTCCCCATTGACTTCAATGGGGTTCGGGGTCAAGTTCGGGTCCCGAACTCAAACTTTTTTCCGAAGTTTGGCCAAACCCGTCGAACCCGAACATCCAGGTGTCCGCTCAACTCTACACACAAACTATATAGCTGGCCAACAACTTGTTAGGCAACGTAGCTTAACTTCAGCCACCACACCACCATGTCAGTGTCCACAGCGAACGTATATCTTCTCTGCTTACATTGCTTACATGGGTGCAAAGTTGCAGCGATTTTGCAGCAACACAAAGATATCTCCTTTCTACTTACACCCACACCCAGGTACTATACACTGGGGATGGAGTAGAATTTATTGGGTGCCCCTTATTTAATCGCTAATATTGGGCGTCTGTGTGTGACACAAAATCTTGTATTAGTTATTATACACATGCTCAGTAAATAGCCGCAGGCTTTAGACAATGTAGCTTAATGACTTAATAGGATGGAAGAATCTCCTTCCGGCTACAAGACCTACCCTGTTACCCCCTTGAATAACAAATAACCACACTGACACTTACTTGTTTGGTGAAATGACAATGATGGCCAGCTTTATTATTCCACGCATAACAAAAACCACCTCGTACACCATATAACAATAATAATAATAGCAATAATAACAATAATAACAGCAGGCATTTTACACATCCATCAACCTTATCACCTACTGCACCGTAACAAGGATCCTGGAGGGCAACCCAAACGAGCCGTATCCTCCTTCACCGCCTCACCTCGCACTTCAAGACTTACCCTTGGCCGCACTCACCGACCCAAGGGCACCAACTCCTTGAAGTATACCATTATCCTCCCCTGTAGGCCTTGTAGCCCAAACAGGGGACCCATCCTCGGCATTAACAAACCATATGAGATGCAGGCTCCAACATGTCCTGCACCTCTTAACCATTGAATTGCTCCCCAGGATCCTATTTCCAGCAGCCACAGACGACCACTGGTGACACCTCACCTGTGGGCGTCCTGCCAAACCCTAACGGCCGTCTCCAAACCCTCCTGTATACCTAACGCCCACATGTCCATGCCCACATCATTCAGATGCACCCCATCCTCTCTCAAGAATTGAGGCGACGCCGCCTCCAACTCCCGATGACGCACCACAATACCCCCCTGCCTGCGAACAAAACGCCCTACCTCTTTATTCAATTTTGCCAGGGCTTTATTGATCCGCTCCACCGACCTCGCAAACCGCCAGCAACACTTAGCAACCACCTCCGACCAAACCAGCAACAAATCCGGAAACTCCGACAATAAGCGCAGCACATCCAACTTGATATCCCGTATTACATCCCGGGAACGCCGCACTCCCAAATCGTTGCCTCCAACGTGCAGCACCAATATATCCGGCGGCCGATCCAAAGAGGCATTAACGTGAATCTCGGGCAAAACCCGCCCCCAAAGGAGCCCCCTCAAACCAATCCACCTGATAAGTAACTCCTCCGTCGGGAAACCCAACTAACGTCCGTTCCTCCTAACATCCGCGCGTAAGGCCCCCCAGTAGACGTAGGAATGCCCGAAGATCCACGCAAGACAAGGCGCTGCCCCTAAAACAAAATAAAACAATCCCGTCAACACTGCGCAACACACCGCATCCCAGCACCACAACACAACCCATAACAATCACAACAAATGAGGCCGAATATAAGAGTGAAAACAATCCGACTCCCAACGCCCAATCCGTTTTATCACCTCTTCCCCGAGCCCCCACCTGGCCGCCTCAGTCGCGGCCCCTATCCGAAATGAATGAGAAGCATATTCATGCACGGGAAGACCTGCGGCACCCAAACATTTTTTAAAAACAGCAATGAATTGAAAGCGCGATAACCGCGAACCGTCCCGGTGAACCAACAACGACCCCCTACCTTCAGGACGCACACCCCCAAATAGTCCTCCACACAACGCACCGGACAAAGGACCGACCCAACCAAAGGCCTGAGCCACAAAACTGCCCCCTTTCCCACCTGATCCGTTTTTGACTTGCGTATCACACACCGCAAGCCACCATCTCCCAACCAAACATCCTCCCTCAACAAACCACCACCACCAGCTCGACTGGCGGATACCAACTCCGAAATTCGAAAAGCCCCGAAAAAGGCCAACGAAAACACCGCCCTAAACAAAAGCGCTTCGAATTCAGACACACAAACCAACCCCGCCGTCTCCCACAACACCTGTAACACCTCAAAGGAAACCGGGCGCCTAGAGTCCTTACGAATCACCCCCCGCCGATAACCTTTAAGCGCCTGCCACACCACAAAACACTGAGACACATCAGCAATTCCCCGCAAGCGCAATCAAAAGGCAACCGCCGCCACCCTCTTAGACGCCACAGAAAACGACAAACCCTCAGCATAACACGAACCTACCCAAAAAAACAATAAAGTGCGAAAGTCATCCACCGAACTACACCCTCCAACCCGCTCAATCAACTCCTCCCACAACAACCATACCGACGAGTAAGCCGACCACGTACCTCTACTGAGCGACCGACCAATCAGACCCGCTGACACCCCAAGGCCACGTTCCAGAGCCACTGGGGACAGGGCAACCCCCGAACTGCGGCACCCGGCGCCAAGCTGTCGAAAACGGTCCCACTGAAAACGAGAAAGGGAATCAGCGAGTGAGTTATCCACCCCCGGAACATGCACCGCAACAAAACATGCATTCAATCGCAGCCCCCGCAACACCAAGTGTCTGAGTAGATTCACCACCGGCGGAGAATTAGCCGTCTGGCTATTAATCGCCTGCACCACACCCATGTTGTCACAGTAGAAACGCACCCGCCGATTCCTGAGCCAATCCCCCCACAACTCAGTAGCCAAAACAATGGGAAAAAGCTCCAACAAAACCAAGTTGCTAAGGAAACCAGCCCGTTCCCATTCCACCGGCCAAGCCCCTGCACTCCATTGACCCTGGCAAAAAACACCGTAACCACACGAACCCGCCGCATCAGAAAACAACTCCAAATCCACGCTACTAATCGCTTCCTCCTTCCACACAGACCGCCCATTGCACTCCCTCAGAAAAGTCTCCCACACTGCCAAATCCTCCTTTACCGCAACAGGTAATCGTAAATAATGAAAAGGAGCGACAACCCCCGCCGTAGCTAATGCCAGACGCCGGCAAAAAACACACCCCATTGGCAAAATACGGCAAGCGAAATTCAATTTACCCAAGACAGACTGAACCCGCTTAAGCTGAACCTTCCTAGCCCTCTGCAGAAAAACCACCTCCTCCAACAAATCGGACACCTTGTTGTCCGGAAGCCGGTATTCCATAGCCATGCTATCGATTTCTATCCCCAAAAACGTCATAACCGTGGAAGGCCCTTCCGTTTTCCCCCCAGCTAGAGGGATGCCAAACCGCGCAGCCACTCGCTCCATCGTATGCCACAACACCGGACACACCCTGGAGCCGGCCGGACCCAAGAACAAAAAATCGTCCAAATAATGCAGCACCGAATGCCAACCAGCCTCCTGTTTTACCACCCACTCCAAAAAGGAACTAAACGCCTCGAACATCGAACAAGAAATCGCGCAGCCCATCGGCAAACAACAATCAACATAAAAACACCCCTCCCATTGAAAACCCAGTAAGTGCAGACTATTTGGGTGAATGGGCAACAACCAAAAAGCAGCCTCAATATCCGTCTTAGCAAGCAGGGCGCCCTGCCCGAAACGCCTAACCCACCGTACCGCAGCATCAAAGGACGTGTACGACACGGAGCACAACTCATCCGCTATCCCATCATTCACCGACCCGCCGCGCGGATAGGACAAATGATGAATGAGCCTAAACTTATTGGGCTCCTTCTTAGGCACTAAACCCAACGGGGACACCCACAAGTCCGGCAAGGGACGCTCCGTAAAGGGGCCCACCACCCTGCCAGCCGCAACCTCCTTCCCAATCTTGTCTCTCACCACATCAGGATGACGCAGCGCAGAGGACAAATTCCGCCCTGACACACACGGCACAACCGAACTACACGGAATCACAAAACCTTCAGTAAACCCTGCCAACAAAAACACCCCAACCTCCCTATTTGGATAACTCTTTAAATAGGGTTCCATCTCTTCCACCCTCACCGGCGTCACCCCTCTTCTGCACAGCCTCGGGTCCCTTACCCTTCCCTCGCTTGAAGCAACGCGACCAACTGTGGGAGCCACCGCAACCGGAACACTCGTTCTTGTACCAACACTCCGACAAGAACCGACAATGTCCCTCGTTATACTGCCAACAACAGCCTTTCCGACCTCCTCCCTGCGATTCAGAGGCCGAGGGACCCCCGGCCGAACCCCGAAAGGGCTGAGAACTCCCCCTCGGCGCCGCCATCAACCGCATCCAGAGACCAATGTCCTTATGGTCCCACCGTATGCTAGGCCTGACCGCCTTCCGCTGCCGGAACTGCTCGTCGTACCTGAGCCACGCTACGCCCCCATAGGTGCGATGCGCCTCCCCTATCGCATCCATATAGCAGAACAGTACAGAGCAATGTTCCGGCGATTTTTACCCAATCACACTGGCCAAAATCGCAAAAGCCTGAAGCCAATTCTGAAATGTACGCGGGATCAACCGGTACCGCCGCCTCTCCTCCTCCTCTTTCTTACTCTCATCCTGTGCTATGGCTGCGCCCCGCTCCGTTGCTGTTATTTCAGCCACACTGTCTATTATCAATCTGTCCGGTGCTGCTTATCGGTATTAACTGCTCACATGGCCAGATATTGGTGTAATGTGGCAGTATGTTTGGCCACATACACGGAGCTCTCTCCTTACACTCTCATACCCCCCAGATTGCATACACTCTGTCCCTCTATCTATCCTCAACATGTATGAATTGTAACTACTGCTCAGCCCTGTCTAAAAACACACACACAAAACACTACCCCTCCCGACATGTTTCATCGCAGATGCGACTTCGTCAGGGGAGTATGGGGTAATAGTGGTCGCGCGCTGCCAAACGCCCTATTAAATAATTATTTTACTCCCACCCCGGATCCCTCCACCAATGTCTATTCCTCATTTGTAATAGACTGCAAGACCTGACCACTCCAGAGAGGGAGCGGTGCACACGTCACCAGGTGACGGACGCTCCCCCTCTCTCCGTCACTGCCGCCGGCTAGTATGCGCCAATCTCCCTTCGCGGCCACAGAGGATCCGGACACCAATAGGAGTAATATAGTGTCCCACTAGGTAAATGTGGGCACTACACAAGGGTCAATTGGGCCACGTTGTTCCCCACCTTTTGTGGAACAGGGTCATTGTATTTTATATGATGCTTTTATGTGTATTTTTCCTGTTGTCTCATGTACCAGGCCTGTTGGGGGTAGTTCCTCCTCCTAGACAGTAGAGGGAGCTAGGAAACCCCTAGTGTATATAGTCAGGTCCTGTTCAGGGAGGGGTGTGTAGTCAGAAGTCAGTGTGGACTTTAGCCAGAGGAGAGCTGAGGAGCAGCTTCTGACATGCAGCTAGACAGCCCAGGCTCCTAGCTTGCCACCAGGAGAAGAGTTTGCCTCCTGAGTAACCAAGTTCCCTTACAAGTACAGTGCAGAGCCAAGTTTATTTCCAACCAAACCGAGAGCTGAAGCGCAGAAGGATATTCCACAGCAAGGAGACATATACCAGAGGAAGGTTTCCCTACCCAAGGATAAAGCCAGAAATAGGGCATACGGGCCTTGGAGAAAGCCAGAGAGGAAGTGAGGAAAATACAGCCTGATCTGTAAGTGTTTATGCCCTCTGAGTATCTTGCAAAGACTTTGCCTGCCGTTTATATATAAAGCCTGCCTGTTACACTCTTTTACATGTGGAACTAACTAAAGAACTGTAAATAGTTGAACTGTTCAGTAAAAGGAAGTTCTGGTTCACTGCAACTTGTGTTCCTCAATTATTACTACAATAAATCAGTGTGCCACCGTTACCGGCACTGGCGTCACGAACTTAAAGGGATCTTGCCACCGGCACATTAAACCTGCAACACCCAGGGCACCTCACCTACCATCCGGCCTGGTCCCTATACATAGAGAGTGCCCCAGAGGATCCCTGTGCCATCCTCTCCATCACTGCTGTACGCCTGCCCAGGGTATATAAAAGCTGAGTAACAATAGTAACCCTCGGTCTGTTAACTGCCCCTGTGACCTCACCATCGCTCACCCTGCAGGGCTGCGTACTGCAGTAAGGCTGCGCGTCATTTCTTTATTAACTCTTCACCTGCCAGAACAGCCTGCCGGATAGCCATGCCACAGGTGTGAAAATACTCTAAAAGACATTAAAAATTCTTTGGTCTTGCCCCCTGCAGGAAAAAAAAATCTGTGATAAAACTTAATAACATAGAAGGTGTCACAGAAAATTGAGTCATGTAAAAATAAAAAAAAATCCAAAATTATTTTGGCATCCCAAAAAATAAAAGTGGCCCATTACACCACCAAATCGCTAAATCACAAAAAAGTGTCTGGCCATTAAATGGGCTGTTCAGTTTGAATAAGAAACCAGACAACACTTAGGAATAGGATGCAATAAAGAACAGAGCAGGACCGACCTAGAAAATCCAGCACTGCTGTTCTGGTTCTCCCTACTAGGCTCTGTTTACTTGGGTGCAACAGCAACTTCACAAGTGACCGCTGCAGCCAAGAGGCCAGCTTGGCTGCAGTGATCACATGCTATGGACATGACATCACCATCGCAGCTGAGAAAACAGAACCCAGATTGGAAAACTTGAGCGGCAGTTCTAAAGTATTCTTTATTCAGGCTAATCTTCAGTATTGTCCGGATACTTTCTGAAACCGGACAACCTTTTTTTATTTGGTTCATTGGAGATGTTTAAAATGCAGTATGCTCCAAGTCATACTTTTTGACATTTTTGACATATCCGTTGTAATAGAAATGTAAGAACATATAAAAAAAAACTAAAAATGTGTGAAAAACACGTGAAATCTATGGGATTCGCGAACCAAAAATAAAAACCACTATAAGCAAGTGTGTATTTTTAATAGAGACCTTAATGTACTATTATCTCATTCTGTTGCAATATTTAAAGATCATCAAAATTTTATTTTTAGGTCATATCATCCAGCCTAAGATAGAACACCAACGCTCAGACAGAAGGAGCAGGAAAGTTTCAGAGTAGCACAGTGCTTCCAGACGGAGCAGAAGAGTATCAGAGTGCTGCCAGAGCGAGCATCAGAGTGCTGCTAGGGGGAGTATCAAAGTGCTGCCAGAGCTAGCATCAGAGTGCTGCAAGGGGGAGTATCAAAGTGCTGCCAGAGCGAGCATCAGAGTGCTGCTAAGGGGAGTATCAAAGTGCTGCCAGAGCAAGCATCAGAGTGCTGCTAGGGGGAGTATCAAAGTGCTGCCAGAGCGAGCATTAGAGTGCTGCTAAAGGGAGTATCAAAGTGCTGCCAGAGCAAGCATCAGAGTGCTGCTAGGGGGAGTATCAAAGTGCTGCCAGAGCGAGTGTCTGCTCTACCAAACAATGCTATTATAATACTTTTGTGTGCAGCCGTTTGCCTAAAAAAAAAACTTTAATTGATATGCTAATGAGCCTCTAGGTGCTATGGGGGCGTCTTTTTAGCACCTAGAGGCTCGGTCTACTCACACAAAATGCCGCCCAGCGCATCCCTCCAGCCCGCCCATCTCCTCTGGAATGCGATCCTCCCTCTGAGCCAGTGGACGAATTCTCGCGCCTGCGCCGTGCGCGTCTGTATTCGGCGCAGGCGCAGTGAATGTCTGACCGCTCCCTGCACAGACATCTCCACTGTGCCGATTACGTCAGAGTGCTCCGAGGAACAGATGGCGCAGGCACAGTGGAGATGCCGGCGCAGGGAGCGTTCAGACAGTCAAAAAAATGGTTTATTTAGCACAGTTTTTACTTTTTATATTTTAAGGTGTTCATCTGAGGGGTTAGGTCATGTGATATGTTTATAGAGCCGGTCGATACGGACAAGGCGATACCTAATATGTATATGCCCGATCACCGCCGCAACCACAGGTAAAAGCCGCAAACCGCAGGTCTGAATTGACCTGCGGTTTGCTGCGATTGCCGATGCGGGGGGTCACATGACAGGATGCCCGCTGAATGATTTCAGCGGACATCCTATTCCGATTAACCCCCGCCACACCGCAATGTAGTTTTAACCTCTTAAGGACATAGGGCGTACAGGTACGCCCTTGTGCCCTGGTACTTAAGGACACAGGGCGTACATGTACGCCCTGTGTATTTCTGATCACTGCCGTGCGGCTGGCAGTGATCGGAACGCGGTGCCTGCTCAAATCATTGAGCAGGCACCTAGGCTAAATGCGCGGGGGGGTCCCGTGACCCCCCCATGTCGGCGATCGCGGCAAACCGCAGGTCAATTCAGACCTGCGGTTTGCTGCGATTTCTGCAGTTTCTGATCCCCGCGGTCCCTGACCGCGGGGATCAGAAACTTTAGGATTCCAAAAATGTTCTTGCATCCCTCCCCCCTGCACCCCTGAGTTATTTGAGCACGGTGGGAGGTGCAGGGGGAGGGTTGCGGGCGGTGCGGGAGGCGGGCGGTGCGGTAGGCGGGATCGCGATCCCCCGCCCGCCTCCCCTTGAATAATCGTTGGTTTCTAGTGGGTATACCAGGGTGCCAGCACATTGCTGGCACCCTGGTATAAACGGCTGACATCGGTGATGCGATGTCAGCCGTTTAACCCTTTCCATACCGCGGTCCGTACGGACCGCTGTATGGAAAAGGTTAACAGCGCAGGGAGCTCCCTCCCTCTCCCATCGGGGGCTGCTGTGCCTTTGCAGCCCCCCGAATGGAGAGGGAGAGAGCTCCCAGGCAGCCCCCCCAGAGCCCCGTCCTTACCCTTCCCCGTCTGCGCAGTTCTGACCATAACTGAGCAGACGGGGAAGGTTCCCATGGCAACAGGACGCCTTCTCAGGCATCCTGCTGTCCATGGTGCTGAACAGATCTGTGCTGAAAGGCATAGATCTGTTCAGACAAAGTGTAAAATACAGTAAAGTACTATATATTGTACTGTACTGTATTATACAGACATCAGACCCACTGGATCTTCAAGAACCAAGTGGGTCTGGGTCAAAAAGAAAGTGAAAAAAAGTGAAAATAAAGTAAAAATCAAAAAACACATTTATCACTGATTAAAAATAAAAAAAATTAAATTCCCTACACATGTTTGGTATCGCCGCGTCCGTAACGACCTGATCTATAAAACGGTCATGTTACTTTACCCAAACGGTGAACGCCATAAAAATAAAAAATTAAAAACTATGATGAAATTGAAATTTTGCCCACCTTACTTCCCAAAAAAGTTAATAAAAGTGATCAAAAAAGTTGTATGTACTCCAAAATTGTAACAATCAAACCGTCATCTCATCCCGCAAAAATCATACCCTACCCAAGATAATCGCCCCAAAACTGAAAAAACTATGGCTCTTAGACTATGGAAACACTAAAACATGATTTTTTTTGTTTCAAAAATGAAATCATTGTGTAAAACTTACATAAATAAAAAAAAGTATACATATTAGGTATCGCCGCGTCCGTATCGACCGGCTCTATAAAAATATCACATGACCTAACCCCTCAGGTGACCACCGTAAAAAAAAAAAAAAAAAAAACGGTGTAAAAAAAGCAATTTTTTGTCATCTTACTTCACAAAAAGTGTAACAGCAAGCGATCAAAAAGTCATATGCACCCCAAAATAGTGCCAATAAAACCGTAATCTCATCCCGCAAAAAATGAGACCCTACTTGAGATAATCGCCCAAAAACTGAAAAAAACTATGGCTCTTAGACTATGGAGACACTAAAACTTTTTTTTGTTTTAAAAATTAATTCATTGTGTAAAACTTACATAAATAAAAAAAATTGTATACATATTAGGTATCGCCGCGTCCGTGACAACCTGCTCTATAAAATTACCACATGATCTAACCTGTCAGATGAATGTTGTAAATAACAAAAAAAAAAACGGTGCCAAAAAAGCTATTTCTTGTTACCTTGCCGCACAAAAAGTGTAATATAGAGCAACCAAAAATCATATGTACCCTAAACTAGTACCAACAAAACTGCCACCATATCCCGTAGTTTCTAAAATGGGGTCACTTTTTTGGAGTTTCTACTCTAGGGGTGCATCAGGGGGGCTTCAAATGGGACATGGTGTCAATAAAACCAGTCCAGCAAAATCTGCCTTCCAAAAAACGTATGGCATTCCTTTCCTTCTGCGCCCTGCCGTGTGCCCGTACAGCAGTTTACGACCACATATGGGGTGTTTCTGTAAACTACAGAATCAGGGCCATAAATAATGAGTTTTGTTTTGCTGTTAACCCTTGCTTTGTAACTGGAAAAAAAATATTAAAATGGAAAATCTGCCAAAAAAGTGAAATTTTGAAATTGTATCTCTATTTTCCATTAAATCTTGTGCAACACCTAAAGGGTTAACAAACTTTGTAACATCAGTTTTGAATACCTTGAGGGGTGTAGTTTCTTAGATGGGGTCACTTTTATGGAGTTTCTACTCTAGGGTTGCATCAGGGGGCTTCAAATGGGACATGGTGTAAAAAAAACAGTCCAGCAAAATCTGCCTTCCAAAAACCGTATGGCATTCCTTTCCTTCTGCGCCCTGCCGTGTGCCCGTACAGCAATTTACGACCACATATTGGGGGTTTCTGTAAACTACAGAATTAGGGCCATAAATAATGAGTTTTGTTTGGCTGTTAACCCTTGCTTTGTAACTGGAAAAAAAATATTAAAATGGAAAATCTGCCAAAAAAGTGAAATTTTGAAATTGTATCTCTATTTTCCATTAAATCTTGTGCAACACCTAAAGGGTTAACAAACTTTGTAACATCAGTTTTGAATACCTTGAGGGGTGTAGTTTCTTAGATGGGGTCACTTTTATGGAGTTTCTACTCTAGGGTTGCATCAGGGGGGCTTCAAATGGGACATGGTGTAAAAAAAACTGTCCAGCAAAACCTGCCTTCCAAAAACCATATGGCGCACCTTTCACTCTACGCCCCGCTGTGTGGCCGTACAGTAGTTTACGGCCACATATGGGGTGTTTCTGTAAACTGCAGAGTCAGGGCAATAAAGATACAGTCTTGTTTGGCTGTTAACCCTTGCTTTGTTAGTGGAAAAAATTGGTTAAAATGGAAAATTAGGCCAAAAAAATGAAATTCTCAAATTTCATCCCCATTTGCCAATAACTCTTGTGCAACACCTAAAGGGTTAACGAAGTTTGTAAAATCAGTTTTGAATACCTTGAGGGGTGTAGTTTATAGAATGGGGTCATTTTTGGGTGGTTTCTATTATGTAAGCCTCGCAAAGTGACTTCAGAGCTGTAGTGGTCCCTAAAAATTTGGTTTTTGTAAATTTCTGAAAAATTTCAAGATTTGCTTCTAAACTTCTAAGCCTTGTAACATCCCCAAAAAATAAAATATCATTCCCAAAATAATTCAAACATGAAGTAGACATATGGGGAATGTAAAGGCATCACAATTTTTAGGGGTATTACTATGTATTAAAGAAGTAGAGAAACTGAAACTTTGAAATTTACAAATTTTTCCAAATTTTTGTTAAATTAGGTATTTTTTGGTGCAAAAAAAATATTTTTTTTTACTTCATTTTACCAGTGTCATGAAGTACAATATGTGACAAAAAAACAATCTCAGAACGGCCTGGATAAGTCAGAGCGTTTTAAAGTTATCAGCACTTAAAGTGACTCTGGTCAGATTTGCAAAAAATGGCCTGGTCCTAAGGTGTAAAAAGGCTGTGTCCTTAAGGGGTTAAAGTTAGGACGTACCGGTACGTCATGGGTCCTTAAGGACTCGGCAAACATGGCATACCGGTACGTCCTAAGTCTTAAGGGGTTAAACTGAGGCTACCCACCACAGATTAGTGGCTGAAAGCAGATGCAGAAATGAGGTAGAGTTAAGGTATGAGGCGCAGGAGAGCGTTTTCCTCCTGTGATCCTCTTAGTTCCTACATCCTACAACCAGAGGATAGTGTTTGCGTCCCTGGAAGAAGACCAAGCTAAAGAGAGACATCGGTGATAACAGCCATTACTTAAGGCTTAATGGGCACCTTTGCACATGGTGGAGGACAATCTAGCTACAGGCAGCCTCACCATATATTGAAGACTACAGATTAGCTACCTGTTCAAGGGCTTGGAAGAAACAGAAACAATAGGACTAAGTATTACAGGCAACCTCACCAAACTCTACTGGTTTAAAAAGGACCTTCAAGCTAAGTTAAACCCAAGCAAAATCTTAGTATTGTATATTGTTATTATAATACTACTAATAGGCCTCAGCAAATATTGTATCAAAACACCAAAGTAGGACCTTTGCTCAATTAAAACATACATTTTACGAAGTTGCTCTTAAAATTATGGGGAAACTCAATTAAGTGCTCAAAAATAACAGTGATATCATAAATGTGTATCTCAGTGAATACCTGTAACTGGACAGTCCCTATGATGATATGGAATGGTCTTACCTGATCCAGGAGTATCAGTCTGTCTGTGTTACAACCGTCTGTATGAATCCAAACGGATTTATGGTGCGCAGTTAGGCTCGTATTGCTGTATGGATTCTTCCATGGGACAGAGTACTACATAGCCCTAGGTATAATCCCTAAACCATGTGTTGTGATAGGGGCTATTATACCCAGGTCCTACTTTGGTGTTTTCATACTAAGTTAAACCCAGCCAAACCTGTTAACCGTGGATCAACAGAATTCCTCTAAATTGCTAAAGACTGTTGTCACGAACCGTGCCCACAGCCAAGCTAAGCCCGGCGCAACCACCTCCAGTTGCTACTGGTAACACAGGCACCTGCCGGAAAGAGCCTGTCCGCGTAACACGGCCATGACAATATATGGGTGCCGAGAATCAATCAAAGCATTAACTCCACACACACACTCTATATTTGCTGCCACCAGGTTCGTAAAGAGAACCGCACTAAACCTGAGGATCAGGGATTTTGATACTGTAATTGCCAATCTACCGTCAATTAAGCATCAACTTGCTCCCTGCTGATCGATATCTTATTGATCGCCTATGACCTATTGCACTGTAACACTTGGGTGCTATACCGAAAGACCTATTTGTCACTTTCCTGGACACAATAGTCTTCTCTGAGATGACCCACATCTGATTGGACAGTCCCCATACATTTACAATCGTTATACAATTAAATCTTAACCATAACACTGGAGTATACCAATTATCTCCTGAAGAAAGTTGGATTCTCAAGCCAGTGGCGTACCTACCATATAGGCAGACCACGCAGCTGCTATGGGGCCGTGAGGAAGAGGGGCCCGCAGCGGAGGAGAGGCCCCGCCGCCTAATTACTTCTGTCTATCTTTCTAAAGCTAATGGACCTTTGATGATGTCATCACAGGTCCTATGAGGAAACTGCACAGTGTAAACGTAGTTCCCAGGTTAGAACAGTGCATCTGCCAGGACCTGTGATGACATAATCTTCAACATCACAGGTCCTGCAGGATGTAGCAAAGAAACCATTTCAGGTGACTACCTCTTGAAGCTCATCAAGAGAATGCCAAGAGTGTGCAAAGCAGTAATCAAAGCAAAAGGTGGCTACTTTGAAGAACCTAGAATATGACATATTTTCAGTTGTTTCACACTTTTTTGCTATGTATATAATTCCACATGTGTTAATTCATAGTTTTGATGCCTTCAGTGTGAATCTACAATTATCATAGTCATGAAAATAAAGAAAACTCTTTGAATGAGAAGGTGTGTCCAAACTTTTGGTCTGTACTGTATATACACACATACACTGCATATATTACACAGTATTATAGATGCAATATGTACAGATATATAGTATATACAGCAGTGTACTGATATGTGAGGTAGGAGGTATAATAGATGCAGTGTGTACAGATATATAGTATATACAGCAGTGTACTGATATGTGAGGTACGAGGTATAATAGATGCAGTGTGTACAGGTATATAGTATATACAGCAGTGTACTGATATGTGAGGTAGGAGGTATAATAGATGCAGTGTGTACAGATATATAGTATATACAGCAGTGTACTGATATGTGAGGTAGGAGGTATAATAGATGCAGTGTGTACAGGAATATAGTATATACGGTAGTGTAATATGTGAGGTACGAGGTATAATAGATGCAGTGTGTACAGGTATAGAGTAAATATAGCAGTGTATTGACGTGAGGTATGAGGTAAAAATTACAGGTCGTACCTCATATATGAGGTATATACTATATATACGATATATCTGTACACACTGCATCTATTATACCTTGTACCTCACATATCAGTACACTGCTGTATATACTATATACCTGTACACACTGCATCTATTATACCTCGTACCTCACATATCAGTACACTGCTGTATATACTATATACCTGTACACACTGCATCTATTATACCTTGTACCTCACATATCAGTACACTGCTGTATATACTATATACCTGTACACACTATATCTATTATAACTCGTACCTCACATATCAGTACACTGCTGTATATACTATACATCTGTACACACTGAATCTATTATACCTCGTACCTCACATAACAGTACACTGCTGTATACTCTATATATCTGTACACACTGCATCTATTATACCTCGTACCTCACATAACAGTACACTGCTGTATACTCTATATATCTGTACACACTGCATCTATTATACCTCGTACCTCACATAACAGTACACTGCTGTATACTCTATATATCTGTACACACTGCATCTATTATACCTATTTTGTGTGCCAGGGCTGTTTTGTAATCCCAATCCGGCCCTGAAGGCAGCAAGAATAGTTCATGGAACAAAGAGAGTCCTGGAACGGGTAGTAGGAGGGGCTATAAACGGGGAATGGGGCCCAATTTCGATTCTTGCTATGGGGCCCAGTGATTTCTATGTACGCCCCTGTCTCAAGCTGTAAATATTTCAGAGCGAAAGGAAACAGTCAATTAAAAAGAAATAGTTCTTTTTTAATGGAATAAAGTCAGTCAAAACAAGATGCGTTTTCAAAGATTTACAGAGAATATGGTAGACAAGACATAGGGCATGAAATGTAAACAAAAGGGGTTTAACATAAAAAAAAATACCTTTCAGAAATGAGTATTATCTCGGCCCTTAGGTTATGTCTAGAGTCCTGCACACATTTGGTGTCCTGTCAGAGCCGTTACCACACAGCTCTCTCCTCTGCTGCTGCTCTCAACTGAACCACAAAATGGCTGCCTGCATCCACCTCACACAGACCCTGACAGGTTGCCTAGGTAACCAAACTCTTACTGAAATGGCTGCCAGTCTGGTGCCATCTCAGTTATTTCTAACAGAAAATTAGCAGATTAGAAACAGATTAAAACTCCCAAGGGGCAAGTGTACGTCCCTGTCCCTGAAATGCAGCTGAATTTAGATGGCTCTGTGTGTGCGCGAAACATCATGGCGCTGTGCTATTGTTTACTATATTAACCCCTTAAGGACCAGGCTCATTTTCACGTTGAGGACCCGGCCATTTTTTGCAAATCTGACCAGTGTCACTTTATGTAGTGATAACTTTAAAACGCTTTAACTTATCCAGGCCATTCTGAGATTGTTTTTTCGGCACATATTGTACTTCATGACACTGGTAAAATGAAGTAAAAATAAATACATTTTTATTTATAAAAAAATACCAAATTTACCAAAAATGTGTAAAAAAATAGCAAATTTCCAAGTTTCTATTTCTCTACTTCTATAATGCATAGTAATACCTCCAAACATATTTATTACTTTATATTCCCCATATGTCTACTTCATGCTTGCATCATTTTGGGAATGATATTTTATATTTTGGGGATGTTACAAGGCTTAGAAGTTTGGAAGCAAATCTTGAAATTGTTCTGAACTTTTCAAAAACCCAATTTTTAGGGACCAGTTCAGGTCAGAAGTCACTTTGTGAGGCTTATATCGTAGAAACCACCCAAAAATGACACCATTCTAGAAACTACACCCCTCAGGGTATTCAAAACTGATTTTACAAACTTTGTTAACCCTTTAGGTGTTCCACAAGAATTAATGGAAAATACAGATACAATTTGAAAATTTCACTTTTTTGGCATATTTTCCATTGTAATAATTTTTTTCCAGTTACAAAGCAAGGGTTAACAGCCAAACAAGACTCAATATTTATGGCTCTGATTCTGTAGTTTACAGAAACACCCCATATGTTGTCATAAACCACTGTACGGGCACACGGCAGGGCGCAGAAGGAAAGGAATGCCATACGGTTTTTGGAAGGCAGATTTTGCTAGACAGTTTTTTTGGACACCATGTCCCATTTGAAGCCCCCCTGATGCACCCCTAGAGTAGAAACTCCAAAAAAGTTACCCCATTTTAGAAACTACGGGATAGGGTGGCAGTATTGTTGGTACTAGTTTAGGGTACATATGATTTTTGGTTGCTCTATATTACACTTTTTGTGAGGCAAGGTAACAAGAAATAGATTTTTCAGCACCGTTTTTTTTTTTGTTATTTACAACATTCATCTGACAGGTTAGATCATGTGGTATTTTTATAGAGCAGGTTGTCACGGACGTGGCGATACCTAATACTTTTTTATTTATTTAAGTTTTACACAATGATTTCATTTTTGAAACAAAAAAATATGTTTTAGTGTCTCCATAGTCTGAGAGCCATAGTTTTTTCAGTTTTTGAGCGATTATCTAAAGTAGGGTCTCATTTTTTGTGGGATGAGATGATGGTTTTATTGGCACTATTTTGGGGTGCATATGACTTTTTGATCGCTTGCTATTACACTTTTTGTGATGTAAGGTGACAATTTTTTTTTATTTAGCACAGTTTTTATTTTTTACGGTGTTCATCTGAGGGGTTAGCTCATGTGATATTATTATAGAGCTGGACGATACGGACGCGGCGATACCTAATATGTATACTTTTTTTTATTTATGTAAGTTTTACACAATAATATCATTTTATAGTGTCCCTATAGATTTTTTATTTTTTGGGCCATTGTCTCCTGTAGGGGCTAATTTTTTGCGGGATGAGGTGACGGTTTGATTGGTACTATTTCGGCGTACATGCGACTCTTTTGATCACTTTTATTACCTTTTTTGGGAAGTAAGGTGGGCAAAATTTAAATTTCCTGATAGTTTTTATTTTTTTATTTTTATGGCGTTCTCCGTGCGAGGAAAGTAACATGACCGTTTTATAGATCAGGTCGTTATGGACACGGCGATACCTAATATGTGTATTGTATTTTATTTTTTTATTCAGTGATAAATGTGTTTTTATTATCTTTTTTTCACTTTTTTTTCCATTTTTTGGACCCAGACCCACTTGGTTCTTGAAGATCCAGTGGGTCTGATGTCTGTATAATACAGTACAGTACAATATATATTGTACTGTACTGTATTTTACTTACACTGAACAGATCTATGCTTTTAGCATAGATCTGTTCAGCACCATGGACAGCAGGACGCCTGAGAAGGCGTCCTGTTGCCATGGGAACCTTCTCCGTCTGCCACAACTGATCAGACGGGGAAGGGGAAGAAGGGGAGCTCCCTCCCTCTGTCCCCTCCATCCATCTGGGGGCTGCAAAGGCACAGCAGCTCCCTGACTTAACCCTTTCCATACCGCGGTCCGTACGGACTGCGGTATGGAAAGGGTGAAACGGCTGACATCGCAGCGATGTCAGCTGTTTATACCAGAGTGTCAGCAATGTGCTGACACTCTGGTACCACTGACCACCATGCAGACATGGTGACAGTTTAATGCCAGGACGAGTATACTCGTCCTGGTGCGCTAAGTACCCTTGCTCCAGGACGAGTATACTCGTCCTAAGTGCTGAGGGTGTTAATACACCACTATCATCACAACTGGAACCAACCTCAGTAAAAGTTGTGAGTTGTATCCTACCACTGTCTACTTCATTCTTCAATACTACTACAACTGGTTGTAACACCATTAATGGTACTGGCGTCACGACAAATAACACCAAGGGACCCAGCCGCCACAAACACCCTAAACACCACTGCCATCAAGGGCACCTCAACCTCCATCTAGACTTGTTCTTCCCTACCACAGAGCGTGCCCCAGAGGATTTTGTGCTTTCTTCCTCAACACTGTGCTGCCGGCCCAGGGAGGCTTACTGCTAACCATGAGTAAACCGATGAACTGTTATTATGTGGCCCCTCATCGGCCCACAGTGCATCTCACGTGTTGCCCCTGCTGCTCTGGCTGGCTGCAGATACAAAGATAGATAGAGTAGAAGTTGAAGACCAAGGGAACCTGTCTGAGGTTGAAGAGTCTGATGCAGCAGTAGTCTTGCCTCAAACAAATATAGCCCAAACAGATGAACTAAGACATTCATTACGTGCCAGAAAACTGACATCAAAGATGCTGGAAAATTTGGAGCAAGAAGCAGCATTAAAAGAGAAAAAGTTTGCCCGGATGTATGATAGGTGGAAATCATACATTAAAGACATTCGTAGAAAGCTAAAGCAAGAAAGTATAAAAAGGAACTTGAGTGATATGGTAGAGACAGTAGAAGAATCTGAGTCAGAGCTTATGCAGCATATGTCAACCTGCGGTCATTTAAGACACCTTCCCAGGATATTGTAAGAAACATGGACACATGTACTGCAGTCACTAAAAATTTTGTAAAGCTCATGAGAGAACTTTCATCTGCAGCTAATTATGATGAAGTTAAACCAAGAAGTAGAATGAATGAGCTTTTTATGAGAGACTATGCTAGGTCCTTAGGGGGAACCACAATCTCAAGTGTGACTACCTTCGCTAGCAGAAGTGCCACCCACATATCAGAGTCCTCAAATACTTCAGCCAAAAGAAAGGAATTAGCTGAACAACTTGCTGTCAAGAGAGCAGAAATTGAAATTGAAGCTGTCATTGAGGCACAGCGCTGTCAAATGGAAGCTGAATTGAACAGTCTGGAAAGGCAAAAATAAGTTAAGATCATAGAAGCCAGACTCAGAGTACACAAAGAGCATATGAATCAGAGTAGTCATAGGTTCAAATCTGTACTAAGTGAAGAAACAGACTCCTATTTTCCTCCATACGCCCAGGAGAATGGAAGGAAATCTCCAGCACTTAGTGAGGAAATAAGTCATTATCCTTCCATCCCTGCACAGAAAGACAAAGAGAGGCCTAGTCCAGTGTTAGAAGGTAAGTTCACACACCTTTTTCCTATCTCTAACGGAAAAAATGAAGAAGGGGACTCACCTAATTCAGAACTAAGTGAGAAAATAGAACCGGATGATTCTATTCCTAGATGTCAGTGCAACGATCAGGAGAATGTTACAACCATTGTCCCACCAAGACAACAGTCCTCGCTAAACTTCCTGTTCCGGAACCTACTGTATTTTCAGGAGACGTACTGAAGTTCATAGAGTGGAAGGCAAGTTTTGAGATCATTGAGCATCATTGCTTCAGTCCAGTTGTGAAGTTTTTCTACCTTTAGAGATATGTTGGTGGAGAAGCCAAGGAAGTTCTTGAAGGTAACTTCTATAGACAAGACGAAGAAGCCTACAAGCAAGCTTGGGAAAAATTAAATGCAAGATATGGTCATCCTTTCTTAGTACAAAGAGCTTTTAGAGAGAAATTGAATAACTGGCCTAAAATAGGTCCTAAAGAACACATTAGACTCCAAGAGTATGGTGACTTCCTGCAAGCATGCAGCAATGCCATCCCACATGTTCAAGGTCTAGAAGTACTGAACGACTATCTAGAAAAACTCAGGATGCTAACCATGCTACCTGAAGAAGTGGCTTCTAGATGGAATTGCTATGTGACTGAACAGTTAGATCTAGGCAAGAACTTCCCAAGTTTTAAAGAGTTCTCCAAGTTCATCATTAAGGAAGCACGGATAACACGTAATCCAGTAACATCATTTTAAGTCTTAAAATACTTAGAAGAAAGGCCTGCAAGAGAGATCAGAGGTGCAAGATCAACTAGCTTTGCAACCAACGCAGCAGCTAAAGTTCCAGATACCTAGGAGAGCTAGTTCAAAGTCACTACTGGGATCAGTAGAGAGACAGAACCGAAAAATCTTCAGACTACCTTCAAGTGTATGTTCTGTGGAGAGAACCACTCCATACACAAGTGCCAACATTTGAAGGCGAAGTCCCCAGAAGAAAAGGGAAAATTGTGCTGGATAACCAACTGTGTTTTGGATGCCCAAGAAAAGGCCATGTTACTAAGGAGTGTAAGAAAAAGGCCACATACAGCGTTTGCAAAGGATGCCATCCTACACCACTACATGAAGAACGTCCAAAGAAAGATAAATCCTCAATACCTAAAGATACGGAGGAAGTAAACAAAGTATTGGTATTCTCTTGCAGAGTGAGGGAACGAGAAACCAAAGGCACATCAATGGTTGTACCAGTGTGCATTTCAAATCCTAAAAGGAGGAACAAGAAGGTATATGCCTTTGCACTACTGGATGCCCAGAGTGACATCACCTTCATTGATCAAGAAATCTACAAGAAATTTAAAGTGGCTACAGAACCAGTGAAGCTCAAAATCACCACAATAACATTAGTGAACAGTCAAAGGACTGAGAGTTAGAGGACTTCATTCAAACTTTACATTAGATCTACCTCCAGCTTATACAAAAGACAATATACCTCTAGATCGAGATCGCAGCCAATGAATGGGAGCACCTATCTGTTATATTTCATGAAATGTCCCTGCTGAAGGAGTTTGGTGTTGGACTGTTGATAGGCTACGATTGTTCCGAAGCCTTGGTACCATGAAAGGTAATCACAGGAGGAAAGGGTGAACCCTACGCTGTTCAAACTGATCTAGGATGGGGTGTTGTTGGAGGAAAACAGCAAATCGCAAACTCAAGACAGGTGACAGGATTGTGTCATCGAATATCTGTCCAAGAGTTACCAACTGTAAGTCCAGCAAAAGTAATCAAGATCCTTGAATCCGACTTTGCACATATAAGTGTTCTTTACCCGAGACCCCATCCCCCCTCTCAGTCCTACTACATGTCAGACTGGAAAACATTCCCTTTAGGAAACTCAGACTTTTCCTTTACCTCATGGCTTTTGCAAAATCCCCTATACCACAATATTGGAATAAAAAAACACCACCGACTGAAAGAAAGCCAAGAGCTATGCGCAAGAGGAAACCTGCGCCTTCATAAATTCATCTCAAACAACAGAGAGGTACTGGAATGTGTATCAACAATAAAGATTGTAGATCTCAATTATGATCATCTTCCAGTTCAGAACGTACTTGGATTGGGATGGAATGTAGAGAACGACCAGTTCTTTTTTGAAGTATTTATTGAAGAGAAAGTTGCAACTAGACGTACCATTCTTTCCGCAGTGGCTTCTATATATGATCCATTAGGATTCTTGGCCCCAGTGATCCTCAAAGCAAGAGAAATACTGCAAGAATTATGCAGACAGAAGTTAGGATGGGATGAACCCATACCTGAAAATTTGAGGCCAAGGTGGGAGAGACAAATAGGAGTCTCAAAACTTCACAAAAAGGAAAAACATCTCACTACTCCACTCAAGTTGGAACGCACTATACAGAAGTTAGTTGTTTTAATTGAGAGTGATAAAGAACACTTGGAAGTTGAGAACCTGATGGAAAATTCCTCAAATTCATGTTCAAGCCCTACCACTAAGAACATAGAATTATAGGTAATTTTAGTGGGAGTATAGCTGGCCAGCTAAGACCTGTCCTAGGTGCTAATATAGCTTATATGTTTATACAGCTAGACCTGCCAATAACCTAATACAGTTCCTATGTTTGTGTGTTAAAGACAAAAGCAGAGTTATTTACAGTGACTTCATGTTTGGATGTCATATAACTGTTATATTTTGTTCACAGAAGCAGAAAAGATAATATGCCTTTAAGATCTGACACAGCAGAAACAACAGAAAGCATAGAGTTAACTTGTTGTTGCTGGGCAGGAGTTTTGACCAATCACAGCCAGCCTCACACACAGTCTGTGTGGGAAATTCCCCAAGCAGGAGCTGCTAGAATCATTACACCAGAGGAGACGAACTGAATAGTGGTAAGCGAGCACCAAAGTGTTCGTGTTCGGTCCGAACACATCGGGATAGTCGTGCGCTCGGCCGAGCACCCGAGTATAATGGAAGTCAATGGGAGGCAACCAGGCACCCCCTGCTCTGATGAGTGGAGGGTGCCTGGTTCATAGGAAAAGGTCTGAAAGTGATGGAAACACCTCTGAAATCGATCAGGAACAGCAGGGGGACCATGTCTGGATGCATCTTGGACACCAATGTCGCTGCTGGGAACCATGTGGTCCGAGTTGTACACCACTTTTTCAGACTGACAAAAAAATGCCCAAAACCCCAACCCCACAAAAAAAACATTTTTAGAGGAAAAATTGTTAGGAAACATTCTTTCCTGTAGATTCAATTGTATATACAGTATAAGTGCTGCCAAAAATTACAAGGAAAAAAGAGATACAGCCTCTATATCACATAAAGGAGGGCCTCGTTCACATGGTGCTACAATTGTTCAGGTAGTGGGACTCATACAGCCTACGCACTATGTAAAAGGCCTGCCAAAAATTACAAGGAACAGGCACTCCAATGCACCTTTTATTACACATAAAGGAGGGTATCATACACACCCTTTAAAAATTATTAATAATAGCCTGCTGCTGACCCTCAAAAAACATTAGGAGCAAGGGCCTGCTGGTTACCCTCTAAAACATTACGGGTGAGGGCCTGCTGCTCAGCTGACCCTCTTAAACATTATGGTTGAGGGCCTGCTGGTGCTAGTGAGCTGACCCTGGAAAACATTGGAGGTGAGTGAACCCTATAAAACATTATAGTGAGGGCCTACAGGTGAGCCGACAGTATGAAACATTGGAGCTGAGGGCCTACAGCTGAGCAAACCCCATCAAACACTGAAGTGAGGGCCTACAGGTGAGCAGACCATATGAAACATTGTAGTGAGGGCCTGAGGGTGAGCGAACCCCATAAGAAATTGTAGTGAGGGCCTACAGGTGAGCGAACCCCATAAAACATTGTAGTGAGGGACTACAGGTGATTGAACCCCATAAAACATTGTAGTGAGGGCCTACAGGTGAGCAGACCGTATGAAACATTGGAGGTGAGGGCCTACAGCTGAGCAGACTGTATGAAACATTAGAGGTGAGGGCCTACAGGTGAGCGAACCCCATAAAACATTGTAGTGATGGCCTTATGGTGAGCAAACCCCATAAAACATTGTAGTGAGGGCCTACAGCTGAGCAGACTGTATGAAACATTGGAGGTGAGGGCCTGAAGGTGAGCAAACCCCATAAAACATTGTAGTGAGGGCCAGTGGCATAGCGTGGGTTGCCAGCACCCGCGGCAAGCAGAGTAAACTTTTTTTTTTTTTTTACAAATAATGTAGTAGATGTCACCTGCAGTCCTATGTAACACCACAGATAACACAGTGATAACTCTCTGAGTACTAATAATGATGTAGATGTCACCTGCAGTCCTCTGTAACACAGTGATAACTCTTTGAGTACAGACATGTAAGATACAACCCCCTGCCACCTTCATCCCCTCCATCATACAGTCCCATGTAAGATACAACCTTCCCCCTGCCTTCAGCTCCTCCAACAAATAGTCCCATGTAAGATACAATCTTCCCCGTCTTCAGCTCCTCCAGCATACAGTCCTGTGTAAGATAAATCACTCCCCCTGCCTTCAGCCCCTCCAGCCTATAGTCCCATGCAAGATACAACCCCCCGCCACCTTCAGCCCCTCCAGCATACAGTCCCATGTAAGACAAGTCACTTCACTGCCTTCAGACCCTCCAGCATACAGTCCCATGTAAAATACATCTCTCCACCTTCAGCCCCTCTAACATGCAGTCCCATGTAAAATACAAAACTCCCTCTGCCTTCAGACCCTCCAGCATACAGTCCCATGTAAGATACATCACTCCCCCTACCTTCTAGCCCTTCTTGCATACAGTCCCATGTAAAAGTCATCACTCTTCCTGCCTTCAGCCCCACTAGCATACAGTCCCATTTAAAATATTATCACCCCCCTGCCTTCAGCCACTCCAGCATACAGTCCCATGTAAATAATATCCCCCCCCCCCCCACCCCTCTCTTCAGACCTCTCTAACATGCAGTCTCCAGTACAAGGATTATTCCTCCTCCCTTCAGCCCCTGCAAAAATCCCCCCCCCCCAAGTAAAAATAACAATCACTATTCTCCTCCACATACTGACCTGCAGCCTCTGCTCCTCGCTCCAACATTGTGCTCTGTAGAATCTCCTGCACATCTTTAGGCCCTGCCCCCTGTAGGACGAGACTCCACCTCTTCCCCTGACATCATACCTCCCAGGAGAAACTCCATTCTAGTCACTACGGAGGATGCTCTATTGCCTCATAGGCTTCAGGCCACTATCCTGAAGCCTATGAGGAAGAACAGAGGGGACGGGAGCCATAGGCTACTATGGCCCTCATTGAAGCGATTGCTGCCTTGTGCCCCCTGCAATTTTGTGCCCGGGGCAACAGCCCCCACGGCCCCCCCGCGCTACGCCACTGGTGAGGGCCTACAGCTGAGCAGACCGTATGAAACATTAGAGATGAGGGCTTGAAGGTGAGCAAACCCCATAAAACATTGTAGTGAGGGCCTACAGGTGAGCAGACCGTATGAAACATTGGAGGTGAGGACCTACAGGTGAGCGAACCCCATAAAGCATTGTAGTGAGGGCCTGAAGGTGAGCGAACCCCATAAAACATTGTAGTGAGGGCCTACAGGTGAGCAGACCGTATGAAACATTGTAGTGAGGGCCTACAGCTGAGCAGACCGTATGAAACATCGGAGGTGAGGGCCTACAGCTGAGCAGACCGTATGAAACATTGCAGGTGAGGGCCTACAGCTGAGCAGACCATATGAAACATTGCAGGTGAGGGCCTACAGGTGAGCAAACCCCATAAAACATTGTAGTGATGGCCTTATGGTGAGAAAACCCCATAAAATATTGTAGTGAGGGTCTACAGCTGAGCAGACCATATGAAACATTGGAGGTGAGGGCCTACAGCTTAGCAGACTGTATTAAACATTGGAGGTGAAGGCCTACAGGTGAGCGAACCCCATAAAACATTGTAGTGAGGGCCTACAGCTGAGCAGACCATATGAAACATTGGCGGTGTGTGCCTGAAGGTGAGCAAACCCCATAAAACATTGTAGTGAGGGCCTGAAGGTGAGCGAACCCCATAAAACATTGTAGTGAGGGCCTACAGGTGAGAAGACCGTATGAAACATTGGAGGTGAGGACCTACAGGTGAGCGAACCCCATAAAGCATTGTAGTGAGGGCCTGAAGGTGAGCGAACCCCATAAAACATTGTAGTGAGGGCCTACAGGTGAGCAGACCGTATGAAACATTGTAGTGAGGGCCTACAGCTGAGCAGACCGTATGAAACATCAGAGGTGAGGGCCTACAGCTGAGCAGATCATATGAAACATTGCAGGTGAGGGCCTACAGCTGAGCAGACCATATGAAACATTGGAGGTGAGGGCCTACAGGTGAGCAAACCCCATAAAACATTGTAGTGATGGCCTTATGGTGAGCAAACCCCATAAAACATTGTAGTGAGGGTCTACAGATGAGCAGACCATATGAAACATTGGAGGTGAGGGCCTACAGCTTAGCAGACTGTATGAAACATTGGAGGTGAAGGCCTACAGGTGAGCGAACCCCATAAAACATTGTAGTGAGGGCCTACAGCTGAGCAGACCGTATGAAACATTGGCGGTGTGTGCCTGAAGGTGAGCAAACCCCATAAAACATTGTAGTGAGGGCCTACAGGTGAGCAGACCGTATGAAACATTGGAGGTGAGGACCTACAGGTGAGCGAACCCCATAAAGCATTGTAGTGAGGGCCTGAAGGTGAGCGAACCCCATAAAACATTGTAGTGAGGGCCTACAGGTGAGCAGACCATATGAAACATTGGAGGTGAGGGCCTACAGCTTAGCAGACTGTATAAAACATTGGAGGTGAAGGCCTACAGGTGAGCGAACCCCATAAAACATTGTAGTGAGGGCCTACAGCTGAGCAGACCGTATGAAACATTGGCGGTGTGTGCCTGAAGGTGAGCAAACCCCATAAAACATTGTAGTGAGGGCCTACAGGTGAGCAGACCGTATGAAACATTGGCGGTGTGTGCCTGAAGGTGAGCAAACCCCATAAAACATTGTAGTGAGGGCCTACAGGTGAGCAGACCGTATGAAACATTGGGGATGAGGGCCTACAGGTGAGCAGACCGTATGAAACATTGGAGTGAGGGCATATATACTGTATGGAACAGGAGGAGGATGAGTAAACAAGATTCAAACATATACCCTTTTTTGGAGGTGA
Organism: Bufo gargarizans; assembly: GCF_014858855.1. NCBI lineage: Eukaryota > Metazoa > Chordata > Amphibia > Anura > Bufonidae > Bufo > Bufo gargarizans. The sequence continues at coordinate 6,737,819 of NC_058082.1, forward strand.
AAAGGGTGCATCTGAATCTTGTGGATTGAGTACATTGTAAAGCATACATTTCAATTGCGTATTTGTTCCTCATTAGCTCAGCGTTCCTCTGGTGGAGTGGAGAAGTCAGGGGCATTCCAGGCCTTGTTCATTTTTATCTGAGTCAAACTGTCAGCATTGCCAGTGGACAAGCGGATACGCTTATCTGTTATGATGCCACCAGCAGCACTAAATCCACGCTCAGACAAAACGCTGGCAGCAGGGCAGGCCAACACCTCCAAGGTGTAGAGCGCAAGTTCGTGCCACATGTCCAGCTTGGACACCCAGTAGTTGTAAGGCACTGAGGGATCATTTAGGACGCTGACACGGTCTGCTATGTATTCCTTCACCATTTTCCAAAACCTTTCCCTCCTTGTACCACTAGGCCGCGCTTCCGAGTGAGGGTGCTGGCGGGGTGTCATGAAAGTGTCCCATGCCTTGAAGAGTGTTGCCCTGCCTTTGTTGGAACTGCTATGTGTTCCCATTGTCTCCCTTCCCCGGTTGCCTAAGGAAGTATGGACTCTGCCTTCAGCAATGTCAGATGGAAAATTCCAGAGCAATCTCTCAACAAGTACCTTCTGGTATTGCACCATTTTATTCGTCCTCTCCACCACAGGAATGAGAGATGAGAAGTTTTCTTTGTAGCGGGGGTCGAAAAGGGTGAACACCCAGTAATCTGTGCTCTCTAAAATGCGTATAACGCGAGGGTCGTGGGTAAGGCAGCCTAACATGAATTCAGCCATGTGTGCCAGAGTATCAACAGGCAAGATGTCGACATCAGGATGACTCTCCATCTCCTCATCCTCCTCCTCTTCGGCCCATCCACGCTGAACAGATGGAATTAAAGTTCCATGGGTACTAGCCTCAGTAGCAGAGGCAACAGTCTCCATCTCCTCCTCCTCTTCACGGTCCAATTCATGCTGAGAAGAGGAACTGTGGGTGGTCTGGCCTACTCCTCGCTTGTGAATAGTGGCAGTTGACTTGAAAGGCGACGACCATGTTGCAGCTGGTATTCCACAACTGCCCTCTGCTGGTCACAAAGCCTGGACTACATATAGAACGTAGAGTTCCAGCGCGTGCTCACGTCGCACAACAGTCGACTGTGGACGACTTGTGGAATGGGGCACACACGCCTTCACTAGTAGCTCTGGCAAATTGGGGTATTTTTTGATAAACTGCTGAACCACTAAGATTTGGGCTAGGCATGGGATGTGTGTCAGGTTGCCGAGCTCCAAAGCCGCCACCAAGTTATGGCCATTGTCAGACACAACCATGCCTGGTTGTAGGTTGAGTGGAGAGAGCCACAGCTCGGTCTGTTCCCTTATACCCTGCCAAAGCTCTGCGGTGGTGTGCTGTTTGTCCCCTAAGTAGATCAACTTCAGCACGCCTGTTGACGCTTACCCACAGCAGTGCTACACTGCTTCCAGCTAGCGACTGATGGCTGACTGCTGCTGGAGGTGGAAGTGGAGGAGGATGAGGCAGAAGAGGAGGAGAAGTGGGGGTTGGAGCCAGTAACATAGCTGCTTGTGGAGACCCTGATGGATGTAGGGCCCGCAATCCTGGGCGTGGGTAGCACCTGTGCCATCCCAGGATACGACTCACTCCCGGCCTCCACCATATTCACCCAGTGTGCGGTCAGGGAAATGTAGAGTCCCTGGCCACCAGCACTTGTCCATGTGTCCGTGGTTAAGTGGACCTTCCCAGTAACTGCGTAGGTCAGGGCACGGGTGATGTTCTGGGACACATGCTGGTGTAAGGCGGGCACGGCACACCGTGAAAAATAGTGGCGGCTGGGGACTGCGTACCGAGGGACCGCGGCCGACATCAGGCTGCGGAAGGCCTTAGTGTCCACAAGCCTAAATGGCAACATTTCAAGGGCCAGTAATTTTGAAAGTTGGCAATTAAGTGCTATGGCCTATGGGTGGGTGGGTATTTGCGCCTACGTTCAAATGACTGTGTTATGGAAATTTGGACACTGCACTGGGACAGGGAAGTGGATGTTGTTGCTGCTGGTTCATTCGAAGGTCCAGGTGCAGGGCGAGAGGCATCCGGGCCTGCGTCTTGGACAGGGGATTGGACAGCATATAACACAGGGGAAGAGGAGGCAGTGGTGTGACCCGCAGACCCAGATTGTGGACCCAGGGTGCTTGGATGCCAAGTTGCGGATCATGCTGGTGGTGGCGAGGTTGCTAGTGTTCATGCCTCGGCTCATTTTGGTATCGCACAGGTTGCAAACTACCACTCTTTTGTCCTCTGCACTTTCCTAAAAAAAGGGCGGTATATGACACAGAACAGCACAGATTTTGGACAGTATTTTAGCCACAGATTATTGTAATCTGCAGTACAGACACTGTTTTATGATGTTGATTATATTTATAACTATATTATTCCCAATATATGGGCCTGAAGCGGTACAGAAATGCAATACACTGCGATTAACGTTTTAAACCGCAGACAAGAAAACTGGGTGCCGATTTAGTGAAATGTGTATATATACTGATTTTCAGTGTCTCCAAATATATGGGCCTGAAGCACTCAGACGGTATAGAAATGCAATGCGCTGCAATAAACGGTTTCTGCTGCAGACAAGAAAACGGTGTGCAGATTAAGTCAAATTTGTATATATATTGATTTTCACTTTTTCCCAATATATAACCCTGAAGTGCATAGACGGTATTCTAATGCAAAGCACTGAGATTAATGGGTTAAACAGCTGACAGCAAAAATGTGGTCAGATTCTGGGACAATAAAATATTGTTTTCACTGATATTCTTCCTATCTCTGCCCTTATACACAGAAGATATTGCACAGATGTTAGAAGTCACTGCAGACACCTTCTATTAAGATAGCCAATGAAACGATTTTTTTTTGTAAAAAAAAAAAAAAAAGTTCAAATCTGCACTTTAAATTGCTGCCAACACACACAGTAGTCCTTAAAAGGACTTTTGGGTCTTTGAAACGTCTTGAGAAAGAGTAATTTGCGATCACAAATCTCCCTACACTGTCTGTCCCTTCCTAACAGCAGCTCTCCCTGACTCGCAATGAGCCGAACCCGCACGTGTTCCGGCCAGCCAATCACTGTATGCCAGTAGAAAACATGGCTAATGGCATTACAGCGATGGCAATACTTACCAGCATGTTTATTGGCTGCTTAGAAGGCGCCAAATGTGCGGGGAGGAGATTCGAGAATGGCGCTCAACCACATGTGGTACTCGGCCGAGAGCTCAGATCTGCAGAGCATAGCGATGCTCGAGCCAAACCGATACCCGGCCGAGCATGCTCGCTTATCACTAGAGCTGGACAGACATTGACTCCACTAAAAGCTGTGTTTCATGGAAACAGAGGCCAAAATAGGTAATAAGAACAGTTATATTATGTTTCTATTGTTAATGTAGTGATTATAACTGTATACTGAACCAGTTATATGTGTGTTTACTTACAGTTCCACCAATTGCAAATACCATACAATTGCAAACTTCAAAGTTCACAAGCTAAATTCAAATTCCATATTGCAATCCAAATTCCATACAACCATACCAGATCATACTCAACCAATCTGCAAATAGTTACTGCTAACTGCATACTGCAAATTGCAACCAAATTCAGCAAGTAGAACTATTAGTTAGACCTCAGATGTACCTCTCAGAGAGATCATAAAGTGCTTAACCCCTTAAGGACTTATGATGTAACGATACGGCAGGTTTCCCGAGTTCTTAGGAGCCATGACGTACCGGTACGTCATAACTTTAAAACTTGATTGCGGCGGGGGTTAATAGGAACAGGATGTCCGCTGAAATCATTCAGCGGGCATCCTGTCACAACGCCAGGGGGAGTCATGTGACCCCCCCCTGTATCGGCGATCGCAGCAAACCGATGAACCGGAAAAGGACGGTGATGTGATTACACACCAACAATCACAGTCCGAGCATTTGGGGGGGCGGTGCTGTCCTTGGTGCCGATTGGTACGGGGAGAGAGGCGGTAGATTCAAACTCCTGGTGCTCATCTCTGAACTTAGCTGGTGTCCCCCAGTTGATTTTGAGCCCGAGATTCTGGATTTTTTATTTTTTTTTGTAGAGAATATATATATTTTTTTAACTTAACATCTTTATTACTATAAAAACAAATACACAACGTACAATTTAAAAATGAAAATTTTTCAACATTTTTTGTACGTGGGCAAAACCACACAGGAGCTAAGGTGAAGAATATCTGGCCATATCAGTGCAATAAACACAGGAAAAGACACGTCTCTTTATAGGTATATTACATACGCCCATGGGGGAAATATTGAAGTCCTCAAATTTTGGGGACTGACAAAAAAGACTCTGGGACCTAGGAGTGGAAATCTGGATATTAAACTCTTACAAGAAGAAGCCAGGTGGATACAGAGGCTACAGACCCTAAGTCCAGGAGGTCTAAATGAAGGCTTTTCATATACAGCCTTCATTTAATATAAGCATATGAAATAGTAAACATCAAAAAAAAATTTTGGACAATGACAATTAAAATAACAAGAAGGAGAAAAAATAAAGAACAGTGACCCCCCAAGAAAATCCCCATAAACCACCCACCCATCTCCAGAAATTACCTATAGATAACAAATTTGACCCACCTTAATAAAAACCGATGGATCCATCCATAATGTTATCCCAGCTTTAGCCATCTCTACAATAAATAACAAAAAATATAAAATATAATAAAAATTGAATAAAAAAAAAAAAATTAAAATAATAAAAATTTAATAAAATATATAAATTCGATCTGATGTATTTGAGGATGGTAAAATTGAATAGGGGGATAATTTTACAACTATGAAAGACAGACTATATATAGTGAGAATGACCTATATTATATCTAGTGACCATCTATTTTGCAATGGTACAGTATATATAGGGCAGCTTTAAAAAGCGCCTGATCAATAAAATTAAAATTAACAGCTATGGAAGGAATATATATTCTATTAATTGAACCAAAATCGCATAATAATATATCTGTCTATTTTATTATAATAATAGAGATCAATCGGGTCATAGCCATCAACTATATCACTGTACACAATAGTAACTATAGGCACCGATCACTCACAATAAGTCCTCATCGCTTAAATCGAGCGATCTATCTAGTGTCCTTTGATTATCTTCTAATCATAGAATGACAGCTTTGCCATGTAAACATCACCTGACGTCATCGAGGTGAGACCTGACGTCATCGAGGTGAGACCGCACAGGATAAGCGCACAGGATACACGTCAATTAGACGTCTCCTGGTCTGTGATCACATGCACAGACCGGAGCGATTTGGGACTTACTGATTGGCTGAGAGATTCAGATGGGTGGGACTTTGGAAAGCATAAATGGAGGTCGGCACAAGCGCGCGCGCACATATGCCCCGCATCCCCTGACGAAGCCGCAACAGCGGCGAAACATGTCGGGAGGGGTGGTGTAATGTGAACCTGTTTTAGGCAGATTGTAAGTGAGTGAGAGGAGTTGTACTGGCGATTAGACACAGAGAGAATTAGAGGAGTATAGTGAGGCAGAGATTGGTTTGGATGCGCAACACCTACCTCTGGTGCAAGGCAGTCTGTACTGCAAGCACACGAACGTTCAGCAGTGTATTGGATACAGAGATATGCTTACACTGACCTCTATGGAGATAAATAGAGGCAACATTGTAGCTACTCTAAATCACTGAAATGGTGTGTCGCCACAAAAGTGTCAAAGTAGGGGAATGGTAACACTTCACGAGCCCTAGTACAATAACAACTGAGCGGTGACACCCTAAATGAATTAAATTGCACAGTCAAAGTGCTGAACCTACATTAAGAATGTCGTAATGATCTTAAATAAAGGCTAGGTTGTTGCACACCAACGGCCCTCACACTATCTATTATGAGTAGGGATGAGCGAACTCGAACTGTATAGTTCGGGTTCGTACCGAATTTTGGGGTGTCCGTGACACGGACCCGAACCCGGACATTTTCGTAAAAGTCCGGGTTCGGTGTTCGTCGCTTTCTTGGCGCTTTTGTGACGCTTTCTTGGCGCTTTTTGAAAGGCTGCAAAGCAGCCAATCAACAAGCGTCATACTACTTGCCCCAAGAGGCCGTCACAGCCATGCCTACTATTGGCATGGCTGTGATTGGCCAGAGCACCATGTGACTCAGCCTCTATTTAAGCTGGAGTCACATAGCGCCGCCCGTCACTCTGCTCTGATTAGCGTAGGGAGAGGTTGCGGCTGCGACAGTAGGGCGAGATTAGGCAGATTAACTCCTCCAAAGGACTTGATTAATCGATCGATCTGCAGCTGTGCATCATTGAGCTGCTGAAATTCAATTGCTCACTGTTTTTAGGCTGCCCAGACCGTTTGCCAGTCACTTTTTTCTGGGGTGATCGGCGGCCATTTTGTGTCTTGTGCGGTGCTGCGACCAAGTGCATCCAAGCTGCGACCAAGTGCATTTAACCCTCAATGGTGTGGTTGTTTTTTGGCTAAAGCCTACATCAGGGTGAAGCTGTCACACCAAGTGCATTTAACCAGCAATAGTCTGTTCATTTTTTGGCCATATACTAAATCAGGGGCAAGCTGCGCCCGTCACCAAGTGCATTTAACCAGCAATAGTCTGTTCATTTTTTGGCCATATACTACATCAGGGGCAAGCTGCGCCCGTCACCAAGTGCATTTAACCAGCAATAGTCTGTTCATTTTTTGGCCATATACTACATCAGGGGCAAGCTGCGCCCGTCACCAAGTGCATTTAACCCTCAGTAGTGTGGTTGGTCAAGCTGTGACACCAAGTGCATTTAACCAGCAATAGTCTGTTTATTTTTTGGCTATATACTACATCAGGGGCAAGCTGCGCCCGTCACCAAGTGCATTTAACCAGCAATAGTGTGGTTATTTTTTGGCCATATCCCAGTCTAATTCTGTCACTAAATCCATACCGGTCACCCAGCGCCTAAATACTAGGCCTCAAATTTATATCCCGCTAAATCTGTCCCTAGTGCTGTAGCTGGGCGAGTTATTTAGTGTCCGTCAAAGCACATTTTTTGTTCTGGGTTGAAATACAATTCCCAATTTAGCAATTTCATAATTTAGTGGTTTCTGCTATATCAGAGCTATTTGAAATCATTCCCTAAAAGGGTATATAATATTCAAGGTGCACATAGGGTCATTCAGAATAACTTCACACACACCCGCTACTGTGCATTTCCAAGTCTAATTCTGTCACTAAACCCATACCTGTCACCCAGCGCCTAAATACTAGGCCTCAAATTTATATCCCGCTAAATCTCTCGTTACCGCTGTCCTGTTGTTGCTGGGCAAGTTATTTAGTGTCCGTCAAAGCACATTTTTTGTTCTGGGTTGAAATACAATTCCCAATTTAGCAATTTAAAAATTTAGTGGTTTCTGCTATATCAGAGCTATTTGAAATATATCCCTAAAAGGGTAGATCATATTGAAGGTGCACATAGGGTCATTCAGAATAACTTCACACACCCGCTACTGTGCATTTCCAAGTCTAATTCTGTCACTAAACCCATACCGGTCACCCAGCGCCTAAATACTAGGCCTCAAATTTATATCCAGCTGAATTTGAATACAATACATTGGGCCAAATAATATTTTTGTTGTTGTGGTGAACGATAACAATGAGGAAAACATCTAGTAAGGGACGCGGACATGGTCGTGGTGGTGTTAGTGGACCCTCTGGTGCTGGGAGAGGACGTGGCCGTTCTGCCACATCCACACGTCCTAGTGTACCAACTACCTCAGGTCCCAGTAGCCGCCAGAATTTACAGCGATATATGGTAGGGCCCAATGCCGTTCTAAGGATGGTAAGGCCTGAGCAGGTACAGGCATTAGTCAATTGGGTGGCCGACAGTGGATCCAGCACGTTCACATTATCTCCCACCCAGTCTTCTGCAGAAAGCGCACAGATGGCGCCTGAAAACCAACCCCATCAGTCTGTCACATCACCCCCATGCATACCAGGGAAACTGTCTCAGCCTCAAGTTATGCAGCAGTCTCTTATGCTGTTTGAAGACTCCGCTGGCAGGGTTTCCCAAGGGCATCCACCTAGCCCTTCCCCAGCGGTGGAAGACATAGAATGCACTGACGCACAACCACTTATGTTTCCTGATGATGAGGACATGGGAATACCACCTCAGCATGTCTCTGATGATGACGAAACACAGGTGCCAACTGCTGCGTCTTTCTGCAGTGTGCAGACTGAACAGGAGGTCAGGGATCAAGACTGGGTGGAAGACGATGCAGGGGATGATGAGGTCCTAGACCCCACATGGAATGAAGGTCGTGCCACTGACTTTCACAGTTCGGAGGAAGAGGCAGTGGTGAGACCGAGCCAACAGCGTAGCAAAAGAGGGAGCAGTGGGCAAAAGCAGAACACCTGCCGCCAAGAGACTCCGCCTGCTACTGACCGCCGCCATCTGGGACCGAGCACCCCAAAGGCAGCTTCAAGGAGTTCCCTGGCATGGCACTTCTTCAAACAATGTGCTGACGACAAGACCCGAGTGGTTTGCACGCTGTGCCATCAGAGCCTGAAGCGAGGCATTAACGTTCTGAACCTGAGCACAACCTGCATGACCAGGCACCTGCATGCAAAGCATGAACTGCAGTGGAGTAAACACCTTAAAACCAAGGAAGTCACTCAGGCTCCCCCTGCTACCTCTTCTGCTGCTGCCGCCTCGGCCTCTTCTGCTGCTGCCGCCTCGGCCTCTTCCTCCGCCTCTGGAGGAACGTTGGCACCTGCCGCCCAGCAAACAGGGGATGTACCACCAACACCACCACCACCACCTCCGTCACCAAGCGTCTCAACCATGTCACACGGCAGCGTTCAGCTCTCCATCTCACAAACATTTGAGAGAAAGCGTAAATTCCCACCTAGCCACCCTCGATCCCTGGCCCTGAATGCCAGCATTTCTAAACTACTGGCCTATGAAATGCTGTCATTTAGGCTGGTGGACACAGACAGCTTCAAACAGCTCATGTCGCTTGCTGTCCCACAGTATGTTGTTCCTAGCCGGCACTACTTCTCCAAGAGAGCCGTGCCTTCCCTGCACAACCAAGTATCCGATAAAATCAAGTGTGCACTGCGCAACGCCATCTGTGGCAAGGTCCACCTAACCACAGATACGTGGACCAGTAAGCACGGCCAGGGACGCTATATCTCCCTAACTGCACACTGGGTAAATGTAGTGGCAGCTGGGCCCCAGGCGGAGAGCTGTTTGGCGCACGTCCTTCCGCCGCCAAGGATCGCAGGGCAACATTCTTTGCCTCCTGTTGCCACCTCCTCCTTCTCGGCTTCCTCCTCCTCTTCTTCCACCTGCTCATCCAGTCAGCCACACACCTTCACCACCAACTTCAGCACAGCCCAGGGTAAACGTCAGCAGGCCATTCTGAAACTCATATGTTTGGGGGACAGGCCCCACACCGCACAGGAGTTGTGGCGGGGTATAGAACAACAGACCGACGAGTGGTTGCTGCCGGTGAGCCTCAAGCCCGGCCTGGTCGTGTGTGATAATGGGCGAAATCTCGTTGCAGCTCTGGGACTAGCCAATTTGACGCACATCCCTTGCTTGGCGCATGTGCTGAATTTGGTGGTGCAGAAGTTCATTCACAACTACCCCGACATGTCAGAGCTGCTGCATAAAGTGCGGGCCGTCTGTTCGCGCTTCCGGCGTTCACATCCTGCTGCTGCTCGCCTGTCTGCGCTACAGCGTAACTTCGGCCTTCCCGCTCACCGCCTCATATGCGACGTGCCCACCAGGTGGAACTCCACCTTGCACATGCTGGACAGACTGTGCGAACAGCAGCAGGCCATAGTGGAGTTTCAGCTGCAGCACGCACGGGTCAGTCGCACTACAGAACAGCACCACTTCACCACCAATGACTGGGCCTCCATGCGAGACCTGTGTGCCCTGTTGCGCTGTTTCGAGTACTCCACCAACATGGCCAGTGGCGATGACGCCGTTATCAGCGTTACAATACCACTTCTATGTCTCCTTGAGAAAACACTTAGGGCGATGATGCAAGAGGAGGTGGCCCAGGAGGAGGAGGAGGAAGAGGGGTCATTTTTAGCACTTTCAGGCCAGTCTCTTCGAAGTGACTCAGAGGGAGGTTTTTGTCAACAGCAGAGGCCAGGTACAAATGTGGCCAGACAGGGCCCACTACTGGAGGACGAGGAGGACGAGGATGAGGAGGAGGTGGAGGAGGATGAGGATGAAGCATGGTCACAGCGGGGTGGCACCCAACGCAGCTCGGGTCCATCACTGGTGCGTGGCTGGGGGGAAAGGCAGGACGATGACGATACGCCTCCCACAGAGGACAGCTTGTCCTTACCCCTGGGCAGCCTGGCACACATGAGCGACTACATGCTGCAGTGCCTGCGCAACGACAGCAGAGTTGCCCACATTTTAACCTGTGCGGACTACTGGGTTGCCACCCTGCTGGATCCACGCTACAAAGACAATGTGCCCACCTTACTTCCTGCACTGGAGCGTGATAGGAAGATGCGCGAGTACAAGCGCACGTTGGTAGACGCGCTACTGAGAGCATTCCCAAATGTCACAGGGGAACAAGTGGAAGCCCAAGGCCAAGGCAGAGGAGGAGCAAGAGGTCGCCGAGGCAGCTGTGTCAATGCCAGCTCCTTTGAGGGCAGGGTTAGCATGGCAGAGATGTGGAAAAGTTTTGTCAACACGCCACAGCTAACTGCACCACCACCTGATACGCAACGTGTTAGCAGGAGGCAACATTTCACTAACATGGTGGAACAGTACGTGTGCACACCCCTCCACGTACTGACTGATGGTTCGGCCCCATTCAACTTCTGGGTCTCTAAATTGTCCACGTGGCCAGAGCTAGCCTTTTATGCCTTGGAGGTGCTGGCCTGCCCGGCGGCCAGCGTTTTGTCTGAACGTGTATTCAGCACGGCAGGGGGCGTCATTACAGACAAACGCAGCCGCCTGTCTACAGCCAATGTGGACAAGCTGACGTTTATAAAAATGAACCAGGCATGGATCCCACAGGATCTGTCCGTCCCTTGTCCAGATTAGACATTAACTACCTCCCCTTAACCATATATTATTGGACTCCAGGGCACTTCCTCATTCAATCCTATTTTTATTTTCATTTTACCATTATATTGCGAGGCTACCCAAAGTTGAATGAACCTCTCCTGTGTCTGGGTGCCGGGGCCTAAATATATGCCAATGGACTGTTCCAATGTTGGGTGACGTGAAGCCTCATTCTCTGCTATGACATGAAGACTGATTCTCTGCTGACATGAAGCCAGATTGTCTGTTACGGGACCTCTCTCCTCTGCCTGTGTGCTGGGCCTAAATATATGCCAATGGACTGTTGCAGTGGTGGCTGACGTGAAGCCTCATTCTCTGCTATGACATGCAGACTGATTCTCTGCTGACATGAAGCCAGATTGTCTGTTACGGGACCTCTCTCCTCTGCCTGTGTGTGTGCTGGGCCTAAATATATGCCAATGGACTGTTGCAGTGGTGGCTGACGTGAAGCCTGATTCTCTGCTATGACATGCAGACTGATTCTCTGCTGACATGAAGACAGATTCTCTGTTACGGGACCTCTCTCCTCTGCCTGGGTGCTGGGCCTAAATTTATGAAAATGGACTCTTACAGTGGTGGGTGACGTGAAGCCAGATTCTCTGCTATGGGACCTGTCTCCAATTGATTTTGGTTAATTTTTATTTATTTAATTTTTATTTTAATTCATTTCCCTATCCACATTTGTTTGCAGGGGATTTACCTACATGTTGCTGCCTTTTGCAGCCCTCTAGCTCTTTCCTGGGCTGTTTTACAGCCTTTTTAGTGCCGAAAAGTTCGGGTCCCCATTGACTTCAATGGGGTTCGGGTTCGGGACGAAGTTCGGATCGGGTTCGGATCCCGAACCCGAACATTTCCGGGATGTTCGGCCGAACTTCTCGAACCCGAACATCCAGGTGTTCGCTCAACTCTAATTATGAGATAATCACTGTGCTGAGCCAGATACAAAGATATCGCCACAAAAGGTTGCAAAAATTAGGCAACCAGGCTCTTTAACATTTTGTCTCATAACTCCTTACAACTGAGAGTTTTAACCAATTTTTCTTAGTATTTTCTCTATTATATGTCTGTGAGTATAAATTAAAAATAATAAAGTTACGATTTTAACTGTTGATTAGGGATCCCTAAAGGGATTTTTGGTCCTATAGACCATTATAGTATTAGGAATTAATATCCCGAGGGTCTCTAAAAAGGGACTGTGGAGATAAAGTAGCCAATAGTAATGTTCTACCTAGTAGGATCTTTTGGGGTTTATGGCTACTTAATGTCATAAGATCGTTTAGTAAAAACGATTGTGGCTCAAGAGGGATCCGTATTTTTAATTTGTGAGTTAGGAAATTATTAATACCACTCCAGTATGCACCAAGTTCTGGGCAAGCCCAGATCATATGCAGATTATCCAGACCAGCAGTATTACATCGAGGACACTTGGAGGTATCTCTTATTCCACACTTGTTTAGCCACATGGGGGTGACATAATCTGTGATAAATGTTAAACTGTATTAAAACGTGATTAAAGTTTATGGGAAAGTACATCTGGATTAGTGAAAATGCTCCCCCACCCTACCATTTGTATATTTGGGCAATCCCTCTCCCAGGCCTTTTGCCCTGGTGATTGTGTCTCAGAAAACCCATGACTTAATAATTTATATATATTTGAAATCTTCATTTTTAGTGGTATCTTCCCAAACCTCTCATTTAACGGAGAAGAGTTATCTATTTCTAGCAGTGATTTATCATCCAAACTAAAAAGTGCCGAGCGAAGCTGAAAATACCTAAACCACGATAGATTCTCTACACTATGTGATAATTCCACAAACGACTTCATTTCTCCGTTCTTAACAACCTGTGCCATATAAAGGATCCCATTTTTTTGCCAAAATTGATCCCTTGCTATACCATCTAATGTCTGTAAATGGATATTATGCCAAAGAGGCGTGAATATAAGTGATCCCTTTACCCCCAACCATCCTCTAGTAATAGCCCACATTTTTTATAGTAATTTTGTAGTCCCTTTATGACCCCAGTCCCCATTATTTAATAGCCCATATTCCAAAAGTGTAAATATATTGTTATGCGCAGAGCTTCTTACTAGGCTGTGTAAAAAAGTACTATTTAGCCACTCATTACACATCCATAGCTGAGCAGCGATGAAATAGCCTTTAAAGCATGGGAGATTTAAACCCCCTTGCTCCAGCGGCTTATATAAATATTCTAGTTTGAGTCTCACTCGTTTTCTTCCCCAAATCAAATCATTAATTATTCTTTCCATTAGTTTAAAATATTTATCCTCTATCCAAATAGGTACATTCCTAAGGACATAGAGGAATTGGGGTAGAATTACCATTTTAACCAGTGAAACTCGGTCAGCTCTGGATAAAGGAAGTCTCAGCCAAATCCCTATTTTTGCCCTAGTTTTTGTTATCAATGGGGTCAGATTAAGATGTACAGAGTTCTCAACCTTGGGAGATATCGTCATACCCAAGTATTGAAAAGTATCAACGACATCTAACTGGGTTATCAGGGACTCCCCTTGAGACCCCGGGTCTATTGGCATCAGAATAGTCTCTGACCAGTTTATATCTAGGCCTGATACCTCACCAAATAGTTTAACCATGCAAATAATTCTTGGGATAGTTATCTCTGTATTATCTGTGAAAAGAAACGTCATCCGCGTATAGAGAAATACGATCTTCCTCTCCCAATGTTCCGAATCCTTTAATTTGGGCATCCTGCCTAATAGCCAAGGCCAGGGGCTCAATATAAATATCGAATAGGAGTGGGGATAGTGGGCAACCCTGGCAAGTACCTCTATTTAGATCAATACTGGCAGTAATGCTCCCATTGATACTCAACTTGGCCGTAGGGGAACTATAGAGAGTTTTGATCATATTTATAAATCTCTCCCCAAAGCCCATCCTCGCCAAAAACCCTCCATAGGAACCGCCACTCCACCCTGTCAAAGGCCTCAGAGGCCTCTAAGGACAGGATGGAGCGAGCAGACCCATCAGGAGCCTGTATATTGTACCTTTACTTTGAATAAAACCGTTCTGGTCCGTGTGGACAATGGAGGAGATAACCCCAGAGAGTCTTGTGGCCAGAATCCTCGCCAGGAGCTTTACATCCATGTTCAACAGCGAGATCGGTCTATAGGATCCCATATCTGTGGGGTCCTTATCTTTTTTTGGAATTAACATTATTATGACCTCCATCATTGAACCCGGCAGGTTCCCCTCCTCCACCGATTCAGCAAGGACCTCCAACAATCTAGGAAAAACATCCTCTTTATATCTACCATAGAATTCGTATGGGAGTCCGTCTGAACCGGGGGTGGAGTTACCCGAACATAGCTTGATTGCACCTTCCAGCTCCTGAATAGAGAGATCGGCGTCAAGTACCTTCCTTTGAGCCGGAGTGATAGTAGGAAAAACTATACCATCAAGATAGGAGTCCATCAATTCATCCGTAATCCTACAATCGGCTCTATAAAGATCTGAAAAATAATCGAGGAAGACCTTCTCTATGGAGTCTTGTCCCCCAACCATCCTCCCATTGGCCAATCGTATATTATCTATATTCTTTTTGTATTCCTGACTCAAGATCACCCTAGATAAAAGTTTCCCCGGTCGCCCCGATTCAGTAAAATATTTTTGCCCTTTGAAGAATAAGCTCTGTTGTGCCTTCTCCAACAAAAAGTCAGAGTATGCTTATGCAGTCTTCTGCACATTTTCCCTATTGTCCTATTTATATATAAAGATTGTGTGGCTGAGGCAGCTTGTTCTTTTAAATTTTTCTCCTTTTTCCCCATACTTTCTCAGATTTGCAATGTTTTTTACAGTTTTTACAAAGGAAAACTTTTTTTACCCATTAGAGGGTGTTACTAACTAGTTTTTACAAAGGAAAATGAAGGAGAAGGACCTCAGGAAAGAAGACTAATGAATCTTTTGACGCATGTGTCTTCACAGAGGAAGAGGTTCTAAGTCGACTGTCTAAAATTACTACAAATAAGTCACAGGGGCCTGATGAGATACACCCAAAGCTATTAAAAGAGCTCAGCGGTGAACTAGCAAAACCATTAACAGATTTATTTAACTAATCACTGGCAACAGGAGTCGTCCCAGAAGATTGGAAATTAGCAAATGTGGTGCCCATTCACAAGAAAGGTAGTAGGGAGGAATCGGGCAACTATAGGCCAGTAAGCCTGACATCAATAGTGGGGAAATTAATGGAAACCATACTTAAGGAGAGGACTGTGGACCATCTAAAATCCCATGGATTTTTTCATTGGGTGACTAAAATAATAGATGGAGGAGGTGCAGTAGACATCGCTTATCTAGACTTTAGTAAGGCTTTTGATACTGTCCCACATAGAAGGCTTCTCAATAAAGTGCAGTCGTTAGGCTTGGACTCCCATATTGTTGAATGGATTAGGCAGTGGCTGAGGGACAGACAACAGAGGGTTGTAGTCAATGGAGTATATTCAGACCAAGGTCTTGTTACCAGTGGGGTACCTCAGGGATCTGTTCTGGGACCCATATTGTTTAATATCTTTATCAGCGAAATTGCAGAAGGCCTCAATGGTAAGGTGTGTCTTTTTGCTGATGACACAAAGATTTGTAACAGGGTTGATGTTCCTGGAGGAATACACCAAATGGAAAAGGACTTAGGAAAACTAGAGACATGGTCAAAAATCTGGCAACTAAAATTTTATGTTGATAAGTGCAAGATAATGCACCTGGGGCGTAAAAACCCAAGAGCAGAATATACAATCAGTGATACAGTCCTGACCTCAGTATCTGAGGAAAGGGATTTAGGGGTCATTATTTCAGAAGACTTAAAGGTAGGCAGACAATGTCATAGAGCAGCAGAATGCTGGGATGTATAGGGAGAGGCATTACTAGTAGAAAGAGGGAGGCGCTCATGCCGCTCTACAGAGCACTAGTGCAGTGTTTCCCAACCAGTGTGCCTCCAGCTGTTGCAAAACTACAACTCCCAGCATTCCCGCACAGCCAAAGGCTGTCCAGGGATGCTGGGAGTTGTAGTTTTGCAACAGCTGGAGGCACACTGGTTGGGAAACACTGCACTAGTGAGACCTCATCTGGAGTATTGTGCTCAGTACTGGAGACCATATCTCCAGAAGGATATTGATACTTTGGAGAGAGTTCAGAGAAGAGCTACTAAACTAGTACATGGATTGCAGGATAAAACTTACCAGGAAAAATTAAAGGACCTTAACATGTAGAGCTTGGAAGAAAGAAGAGACAGAGGGGAGATGATAGAGACTGCTAAATACATAAAGGGAATCAACAAGGGAAAAGAGGAGAGAAGATTTAAAAGAAGAAAAACTGCTACAAGAGGACATCGTTTTAAATTAGAGGGGCAAAGGTTTAAAAGTAATATCAGGAAGTATTACTTTACTGAGAGAGTAGTGGATGCATGGAATAGCCTTCCTGCAGAAGTGGTAGCTGCAAATACAGTGGAGGAGTTTAACCCCTTCCCGACCGCAATCTGTATATATACGTTCTGGCAGCTCTTTAATTTAATTAAGGCTTCTGCCCCTGCCCTGTATGCTGTCACGGACAGCATACAGTGCAGTAATGCCGGCAAGGGACCAATCAGAGTGGTCCCTTGCCGACAATCGATCCGATTGGTTAGTCTGTGCAGACTAACCAATCGGATCGCGGCAGTGTTAAAATGCCGGTTTCAGGCTCTGATCTGCGCTCTGCAGATCAGAGCCTGAAAGCAGTGTCCTCGCAGCCCCACCATCTGTGCAGCGCCCCCCGCCCCCGATCTGTGCGTGCAGACACTTACCCTCCCGCCCCGATCTGTGCTTGCCCATCTGTGCCCCCTCCGTCTGTTCCCAGTGCTGCGGCGCTGCCCCCTCTTTGAGTCCGCCCCCTGCTGCCGTGACATACCTCCCTCCCCCCCCCTTCCAGCACTGACCCCCGTCTGCCCCCTGCTGTTTGATGGCGGCGGCTTAATTCCTGAGCCGCCACCATCATCAGAGTGTCAACTCTATGCTGACACTCTGCTGTAAGTTCTGCAACCCCATAGATGCCGCAGCAGCGGCATTCATGAGGTTAATAGAGGGAGGAGGCTCTCTCTCTCCACCATCGGGGCTGCTGCGCTGCAATGGCAGCCCCGATGGTTGCCCTGGCAACCGGACGCTTTGCAAAAGCGTCCGCTGTTGCCACCTACAGGGCATCTGAATGTATTACACTTTGCAATGCAAGAGCATTGCAAAGTATAGTACAGCCATCAGCCCCACTGGATCTTCATGATCCAAGAGGGACTTGATAAAAAAAATGTGAAAAAAATAAAAGTAAAAATAAATAAATAAAAATGTAAAATGAAAAAAAATTGCCTTTTCCTATAAAAAAATTTAAAATAAAAAAACTACACATATTAGGTATCACCGCGTCCGTAACGACCGTATCTATAAAGATATCACGATAGACCCCGTCTGATTAACACCATAAAAAAATTAAAAAAAACTGTGTAAAAAAAGCCATTTTTGTCACCTTACATCACAAAAAGTGCAACAGCAAGCAATCAAAAAGGCGTATGACCCCCAAAATAGTACCAATCAAATCGTCACCTCGTCCCGCAAAAAATACCCTATTTAAGACAATCGCCCAAAAAATAAAAAAGCTATGACTCTCAGACTATAGAGACACTAAAACATCATTTTTTGGGTTTCAGAAATGCTATTATTGTGTAAAACTTAAATAAATAAGAAAAATTATACATATTAGGTATTGCCACGTCCGTAACAAACTTCTCTATAAAACTATCACATGACCTAACTCCTCAGATGAACGCTGTAAAAATAAATAAATGAAAACTGTTCCAAAACAGCCAATAATGTAATAATAATGAATGATCAAAAAATCCTATGTACCCAAAAATGGTACCAATATAAACCTCAACACTTTCTGCAAAAAATTAGCCCCTGCACAAGACGATCGGCAGAAAAATTAAAAACATATGGCCTTCAGAAAACCAATCCAGCAAAATCTGCCTTCCAAAAACCGTATGGCATTCCTTTCCTTCTGCGCTCTGCCGTGTGCCCGTACAGCAGTTTACGACCACATATGGGGTGTTTATGTAAACCGCGGAATCAGGGTAATAAATATTGAGTTTTGTTTGGATGTTAACCCTCAATGTGTTAAATAAAAAATTTTTAGAAAATGGAAAATCTGCCAAAAATTTGAAATTTAGAAATTTAATCTCCATTTTCCTTTAATTCTTGTGGAACGCCTAAAGGGTTAACAAAGTTTGTAAAATCAGTTTTGAGTAACTTGAGGGGTGTAGTTTCTACAATGGGGTCATTTATTGGGGGGT